>NC_053024.1:443920057-444220057 GCF_003073215.2 Triticum urartu | reverse complement strand
GGAGTGGTGATGAATGGTAGCGGCATTGTGATATAGGGTTGCCGCATGTATGCACGTATTTGTACTTGGCTTCGCCCACAAAGAGAAACACATAAAGTGGCTTAGGAATATGACGTAGCATTATACTTAGGCATCGGTCATGTAGATACATACTAGTGGGGAATTCAGACTCCCTGGGAATGCTTTAGTCCTATCAATTCCAACAATTGTTACTCACGTCTCGCATTGCTCTAATTTACTCTTGTAGTTTAAGTTTCAGTTTGCTACAATCACCTTATGTTATTCTTCATTTCCGCTTTGCTTTGGATTGCATGTAAACTTGCAGACACTGTCATTTGAACCACTCAAGTGACAAAGACTGATTCATGTACTCCCTATGAGATGTAGGGTCAGTTTGGTTGGTGTCCACACTGTTGCATGCCTGGCCTGATAAGTGCCTGGATCCTGCCTGGCACTTGTTTGGTTGGTGCCGTGTGGAGAAAATGTTTGCCTGGCCTGGTCGTCGCTAGCAGCAGGGTTAGCCTGGCTCGGTTAAAAGAATCGAATTAAATAATAGTACTACTCAACCAGGCAACATCACTAGCCTGGACCAGGCGTCCAATTTCCCGCGCCTGGTCGTGCGCCTGAGACTAATCAAGATGTGATAGCAGATTTGAATATCTTGTAAAAACTAGAGGACAAAGCACCAGGTCAGGAGAGGAACCAAACGCAGGTGCACTAGACAAGCCTGACCAGGCAAAAAAAGTCCTACCATCCCACACGTCATCTAGGCAGTGATTTTTCCCAGACACCTTGTCTAGTCTTCTAACCAAACAACTCCCTATACTCTTACTTTGAAAAGCTACAACTAAACCTTGTGCACTTGCAAACCATCACATGGCGACCCTATTGGACATGGAGATGGGCTCAATTGCGACCTTACCTCATTGGCAATGTCGACGCGGTGGTGGCGGGCTCGGCTCTTGCGATAGTTGCGCTCCCGGTAGGTTTTGGGCGTGCAAGTGGTGTGAAAATGACGCTCTAGAGTGTGAGTGTTAAGTGGGTATGGCGGAGATGTCTAAAGTGGCGGCGATAATCTGCTCCTAGAGGTGGAGCCCAGCAGCATTTCAGTGGAGCTACAAGGCGGAGATACACAGGGTAGCGGGGGCTATTTTTGGGCTTGCCGGCATGCGCGGCCATGGCTGGGAGGATGGCGAACGAGGCGAGGTGGCCGCGGTTGTGGGTGCGTGCGGGACATGGGCGTTGTAGGAGGTTGAGGGTGACCCTGGCGAGTGGGGTCCACCGGTTAGTGGGAAAGGGGAAATAGGGGGCTCAAGGCTGGCTTAGACTGCGATTGGGCCGGCCTTGCTGCTCCTTGCGTGCGCGCGCGCTAGGTAGGGGGAGGCCTTAGGTTGGGTTGGGTTGAGCTTTAGGGTAGGTTTCGATTTTTTTCTCTTTTTCCTTTTCTCTCTTTTATGTTTTCTTTCCCCTTTGAATTTTAGTTTGATTCAAAAAACAAAGCCAACCAATTTTGGAAAATTCTACTGAACTCTAAATTAATATATGGGTCTTAGGGGAAAATATTTTCCAGCCCAAATAATAAAAATAAAAATCATGCCAAATTTGTAGGCTCTATTTTAGCATTATAAATATTCCTTAAAATGATTTTAGGGTTCTAAATAATTCCAAAAATGTTTTGAGATCCAATAATAACCAAATCAAATTTTAGTCAAAGTTAGCCAGGCTCAAGCAACGTAAGAAACAAAAAATTCACCCCTATTTAAATAATTCACATTCCAAAATTGAAAATTTGCGATGTGATAGTGAGTTCGCCCCTTGTGCCATCGAGCTGTGGAGTTCTTGGGCTACTCTGGAGATCTTTCATTGCTTGATTATGTGCAACAACCTTTAGACCGCTGTCGTTTAGCAAGGTGTCACATGTAACATAATGATTGTTGTGTTATCTATGTGCAGCTGCCCGAGGACCTGCAACACTTTCTTCTTGGTTGCCATTTTTCGATAGAGGTTTGGTTCAATACTATGCTAGGGTACCGCTTGCATCGCTTCACTCCATGCGGAATGAAAGACTTCGCTGATTAGTGGATTTGCTTGTGGTTGCGGTTCTGGCCCAATCTAGAGCGCAGATAAGTTCTTTGGTCTTCCTCGCCGCCCCAACAACCAAGTCTTAGGCAGGGTGTCTATCATGCGTCACCTCGTCGTATCGAAGATCCGAGCCGAGTTTTGTTGTGGAAACTGTTAGAGTACTATATATAGCCATGTAGCCTTTTGTATTTACCCCCATTGTATACGGGTTTTTTTTGCATATTTCCTGCACATGTACATGTATATATATCGGCCTATGGCCTCATGGCAAAACAAGTTGCATATTTTCTAACAGGGTATCAGATCCTCGGTTAATTTTTCGCACGTGCGACTTGTGTTGTTGATCCACCGTCATGTTGCCGCCATCTTTGTGGTCGTCGTTGTTTTCCTTATTTCTCTTAGCCACTAGATCTCTGATCTCGCACGTCCACTGTTGCGTCTTGCCCCGCCCACCAAGGTAGGAATCGCCGAGGTAGACTCAGGGGATAGATACGAAGAAGTCAACGAGGATGAAGGTGCAGAATCATGTGACAAGCAAGGTGAGGAAACCATGGGAGATAGCTACGTTGGATCTGCAATAGTAGGAGAAGCAGGGGTAGCGGGATGGATAGATAAGGGCTCAACAAGAGTGGTAGGCGCGTCAGGAAATGTGAGGAAATATATATCCTCCACTAAAAAGGTCGAGGTCGTCGGATGCGTATTTCTCGAGATGTGACTTTTGATGAGTCTCATCCCTTCTACCCGCGTCCATCTTTCTCGACCTTTTCAGTGGAGGACATCTCATTCCTCATCTATACCTAATATTAAAGGACGGAAGATTTCATAGTTCTCCATACGTCTATTAGTTGTTTTCCCTATGTTATTTGTTTTTCTTTAGGTTCTACAGATTGGTTTTCCGTGCGTTCTTACCTAATTGAAATAGAACGCTCAGGCTATGAGGTGTCCAACATGTGCTCCCATGGAGGAAGGTGAGGCGTGTGCGGGTCCAACTCCTGACGCCATATAACATGAGACCAACCCCTCAAAAATATAACATGAGACCAGAAAAAAGGCGAGAAACTCCCACAAAATTACCGCCAACACGAGACCGACCCGACATCATTAGGACACCTGCCTGGCACCTACATAAAATCACAAGGGGAAGCGATGCCGGAGTCAGAGTCGTTCAATATATAGGTCCCTGTGGTACCGCTGCAACACCGGCGGCATGTCGCTCGCCGTGGCCAGGCACATGATGTAAGGCAATCTGGACGGGTTCCTCAGTGGCGACTGATGTCTACTACACAACCTTCTTCTTGTAAACGTTGTTGGGCCTCCAAGTGCAGAGGTTTGTAGGACAGTAGCAAATTTCCCTCAAGTGGATGACCTAAAGTTTATCAATCCGTGGGAGGCGTAGGATGAAGATGGTCTCTCTCAAACAACCCTGCAACCAAATAGCAAAGAGTCTCTTGTGTCCCCAACACACCCAATACAATGGTAAATTGTATAGGTGCACTAGTTCGGCGAAAAGATGGTGATACAAGTACAATATGGATGGTAGATATAGGTTTTTGTAATCTTAAAATATAAAAAATAGCAAGGTAACTAATGATAAAAGTGAGCACAAACGGTATTGCAATGCGTTGAAACAAGGCCTAGGGTTCATACTTTCGCTAGTGCAAGTTCCCTCAACAATAATAACATAATTGGATCATATAACTATCCCTCAACAAGCAACAAAGAGTCACTCCAAAGTCACTAATAGCGGAGAACAAACAAAGAGATTATGGTAGGGTACGAAACCACATCAAAGTTATCCTTTCTTATCGATCTATTTAAGAGTTCGTAGTAAAATAACATGAAGCTATTCTTTCCGTTCGATCTATCATAGAGTTTGTACTAGAATAACACCTTAAGACATAAATCAACCAAAACCCTAATGTCACTTAGATACTCCAATGTCACCTCAAGTATCCGTCGGTATGATTATACGATATGCATCACACAATCTCATATTCATCTATTCAACCAACACAAAGAACTTCAAAGAGTGCCCCAAAGTTTCTACCGGAGAGTCAAGACGAAAATGTGTGCCAACCCCTATGCATAAGTTCACGAGGTCACGGAACTCGCAAGTTGATCACCAAAACATACATCAAGTGGATCACGTGATATCCCATTGTCACCACAGATAAGCACATGCAAGACATACATCAAGTGTTCTCAAATCCTTAAAGACTCAATCCGATATGATAACTTAAAAGGGAAAACTCAATCCATTACAAGAGAGTAGAGGGGGAGAAACATCATAAGATCCAACTATAATAGCAAAGCTCGCGATACATCAAGATCATGCCAAATCAAGAACAAGAGAGAGAGAGGGGGGAGAGAGAGAGATCAAACACATAGCTACTGGTACATACCCTCAGCCCCGAGGGTGAACTACTCCCTCCTCATCATGGAGAGCACCGGGATGATGAAGATGGCCACCGGAGAGGGATTCCCCCCCCCCCTCCGACAGGGTGCCGGAATGGGTCTAGATTGGTTTTCGGTGGCTATAGAGGCTTGCGGCGGCGAAACTCCCGATCTAGGTTATTTTCTGGAAGTTTCAGTATATATAAGAGGTTTTGGCATCGAGAACAAGTCAGGGGGGTCTCCGGGTTGTCCACGAGGTAGGGAGGCATGCCCAGGGGGGTGGGCGCGCCCCCCACCCTTGTGGGCAGCCCGGGACTCTTCTGGCCCAACTCTTTTACTCCATGTCCTTCTTCTGGTCCAAAAATAAGTTCCGTGAAGTTTCAGGTCAATTGGACTCCGTTTGGTTTTCCTTTTCTGCGAAACTCAAACGCAAGGAAAAAACAGAAATTGGCATTGGGCTCTAGGTTAATAGGTTAGTCCCAAAAATCATATAAAACAGCATATAAATGCATATAAAACATCCAAGGTTGATAATATAATAGCATGGAACAATCAAAAATTATAGATACGTTGGACACGTATCTGCGGCCCCGTGAGGCAATGTTTGGGCGAAGCAGTTAATGCCCGGCCTCACAGTCGCGTTGTGCCACGACAAGTTCTACTTACCGGTCTCGGTGAACAAGTCAGCATACGAGTTAGTAACATGGATCCGTCCTTGACCAACCAAATGATGACAGAGTCGAGATCACCATCGTCGACGCTCCTGCACCGATCTGCTCGGCCATTTGGTCTTGTTCCAGAGGCCGCATTCCTGCGGGCTCCAAACCTAGGAAGGCAACTGCTCGGCCGTTCATGCTTGTGATGTTTGTGTCATTCACGGACTAAATGTAATTTCCAGTTGCTATTTACCGCCGATCCATAGGCCTAAAAATAATGAGGGTCAGGTCGATTGAGTTAGCAGCGATAGGTACCTCCATGCATGGTTGAGGCCTGGCGTCAACGCCGTTGGTGGTATTTTGTCCATGGCGGGTGCCCGCATTGTCATCGGTGCATGCGTTGTGGGCGGGCCGCAGTAGGGGACGTGCCGCTCGGCGGTAGCTCGCAGTAAGAAGAATCCCGCGGGTTAGGCCGTGATTAGGGAAGATGTCGAGAAGGAGGAGGTCGGAGGAGGAGGATTGGATGGATGGACGCGGGAGTCGATCACAAAAATTGTGCGGCACCTCGACGCGGCACCGTTGCTGGTCGAGCTGTCCAGCGCCGGCAATAGGTCATGAGGGTGTGGCCAAGTCGCCAAGCATGTGTCATGGGAGAGCGGCAGAGAGCCCACATGAGGTGTGGCAAACGTTGCTCACTTTGTCCGCTCTGTCCGAAACTCCGAACAGGTGGTGTCACTGCTGGATTAGGAAGAATGGACAAAACGCTTGGTCAGATCAATATCGTTGACTGCATGTATCACCAATTCACCATGGACACCAATCTCAGGCGTCCGTGTTCAATGGCCTGCCCTAATGCGGTGGGCAGGAAACCTCCAAGCGCTGCACCAATCCCCAACTAGAGGTAATGATTACGATTTGTGTTCTTCCAATTTGTTGGTAGCCACATGCCATGGAGTGGCTTGGATTGGTGCTGATCTATCTTAATGGAGGCATCTGCTTTCCATGTGTTTGATGAAATTATCAACAACATTGTTCATACTAATATTTTAATCCTTCACATTAGCACCAATGACATGTTTGTCATCGTCTATTTATAGGGGATTTGGTATTAATTCTCTTGTATATCATTAATGTTTACAAAATAGATATATTTAGAGGTGTTTCAACTTTAAAGGTTTATATTTAGTCTCCATGCATACATTGGCACTTCAAGGAATTACCGGTTGAATCTCACAAATGAGAGTTCAGTCTGCAGCTGAGAATGATTCATTATACCGATTAATTTAGCAAGCCCGGCAAGACAAATGCTATTTATATTGCTGGAGATGTATATAACTTTGTAAGAATTTCTTTGATGGCAACTTTATAAGGCCTTATTGGTCGATTCCTGTTACTTTTCTAGCTCAACACTCTCTTATGGACAGGGGTCACCAGACCTCAGTCTAGCATATAAATGGTTAGTTTATTAGAATTCAATGATATATATTTACCAATGTTTACCAGCAATTTATGTTGTCGAGGCATGCCGACATTATGTCAGGGTTAGGGAAGATGTGACCAACATTGTCCATCAAAAGTTAGTGTTATTCACCCAGATCAATTCATCATGACATGTCCCGAACTAGCGCGCCGAAAAAAAGTTGTTGCAAATAAGCTGACAAACTGACCGGTGCTTGGATAGCTGTTGCACATTCATGCAACAATCATTTTGCTAATCCAATATTTTATGGAAAACGCAGGCGTGTTAATTGTGCAGTTTTGAGCATGTGGTATTCATTCTCTTCAATCACTATCTACCTTATTTTTTGAGATTTGTGAGATAGACCTGACAAACCCAGAGGGAGGGAGTAGATTTGAAAAAATAAATGTTCCTTATTATCAGTGTTAAGGCTTCTTTCATTATGACTAATGTGCGGTTGATAATGCTTTTCTTCTAAATCTCAGCATGCGCCTTTTCTTCACCACTAGGTGTCGCTTTTCTTTGATGAACGCATATCAATTTTCTTCCCGTTGCAACGCACAGGCATTTGTGCTAGTATTTCCTAACACACCTATCACTCCCGTTGAGCCCTTGTCTATACATCCTACTACCCCTGCTTCTCCGACTATTGCATATCCAACATCGGCATCTCCCATGGTTTCCTCATCTTGCTTGTCACAGGATTCTGCACCTTCATCCCCGACGACTTCTTCGTCTCCTCCCCTGAGTCTACCTTGGTGATCCCTCCTTGTATTCTTCCATCTGTTCCACGGTATTATACTCATTGTCTGCGTAATGTGGATGCATCTACTGATGTGTCGTCTTCCTCGCCTCAGCCTACTTATGGCTTGCGTCTTCATCCGCTTCCGCGCTGGGCCGCTTTTCTTGAGCCGACTTCTTATCGTGAAGCTGTTGTTCATCTCGAATGACAATTTGTGATGGCAGAGGAGCTTGCTGCTCTTGAGCGCACCGGCACATGGAATCTTGTTTCTCTTCCTCCCTCTGTGTGTCACATCACTTGTAAGTGGGTCTACAAGGTTAAGACTCGCTTCAATGGTTCTCTTAAGCATTGCAATGCTCGTCTTATGGCTCGTGGCTTTCAGCAGGAGCATGCTCGTGATTACGATGAGACTTTTGTTCTTGTGGCACATATGACCATTGTTCGTACACTTCTTGTCATGGCATCCGTTCGGCACTGGTCTGTATCTCAGCTTGATGTTAAGAATGCCTTTCTTAACCGTGAGTTGTGTGAGGAGGTATACATGTAGCCATATTCTATTCCTGATGGCATGGTATGCCATCTTCGTCGCTCTCTCTATGGCCTTAAGCAAGCCTCTCGCGCCTGGTTTGAGCGTTTTCCCCCTGTGGTGACTGTCGTTGGTTTTTCGGCGAGTGCTCGTGATCCAGTGTAGTCTGTCCACCTTTCAGCTCATGGTCGGACTATTCTTCTTCTATATGTCAACGACATGATCATCATTGGTGACGGCGCCGAATATATTGCCTTTGTGAATGCTCGTCTAAGTGGGCAGTTTCTTATGTCTGATCTTGGCCCTCTTGGCTACTTTCTTGGGATCAAGGTCTCTTCTACTTCTGATGGCTTTTTTTTATTTCCCAGAAAAAGTATATCCAGAACCTTTTGCACGTGTTGCTCTTACTGATGAGCGTACTGTTGAGACTCCCATGGAGCTCAATGTTCACCTCCATGATACAGATGGTGACCCCTTGTCTAACTCGACGCGTTATTGTCATCTTGTCGGTACTCTTAGGAGTACGTACTCCTACCCACATGGGTACATATATATATAGCCATTTATCTTTTTGTATTTACCCTATTGTATAAAGGGTTTTCTGTATATTTCTTGCACCTGTATATGTATATACTGGCCTATGGTCTCATAGGAATACAAGCTGCATATTTCCTAACGGAAACTAGCCATGGCTAGGTCTGGTGGGGCTGTAGGAGGATAGTTATCTTCATGTTTGTCCTGGTGGTGCAGGAGGCTGCCTCTAGCGCACCTACATGTAACTATGGTCAACTTCTCCTCTTAATATAAATGGGACGCTATCCCGCAAAAAAAAATGGGACACTCTTGCGCGTTCTTGGAAAAAAGTTTACAAGCAGTTATAACACCAGGGAAACCAGACGCGGACGTTTGGTCTATGGATAGGGCTGGAAAAAAAGCTCGAAGCTCGTGAGCTAAACAAGTAGCTCGTGACTCGGCTCGAATCGACTCGAACTCGAAGAATAACGAGTCGAGCCAAGCTTTAGTTTAAGATCGTTTATATACCAAGTTAAACGAGTCAATCTCACGAGTACTCGTGTAACTCGTTATGCTCGATACAAAAGATCAGCCACTCCCGATATAAAAAAAGATCAGCCACTCAGCACCCTATGTCCCAGGCGCACAACAGAAGACCTAGCCGTTGAAGGCCCAACCGCCTAGGAGACTCATGCGTTACAAGGAAATTACTATTGTTTAGTGATATATATGTTTAATATATACATAATATTTTTTATAATATTTGAGGGTTTTATGTTCATATGTTTAACGAGCTTAACAAGCTAAACGAGCCAGCTCGTGAGTTATATGAGCCGAGCCAATCTTGGATTTGAGCTCGTTAATAATAACGAGTCGAGTCGAGCTAGCTCGTTAACGAAACGAGCTCTAGCGAGTCGAGTCGAGTTGGCTCGACTCGGCTCAAATTCCAACCCTATCTATGGGTACATATGTACCTTATATAGAAAAAAATAGTAATTCGAGAAAAAGTCAAAAAATTCTGAAAATATTTTTTAAATAAACTTGACCTTTCATTGTACTCATGAGAAAAGTACCACAAAAGGAAAATTCCTCTTTGACTTCTTTTCAAAAAAGACATTTTTTTGCCAAAATAGCGTGAATAGTGACCTATAATAGCAAATGAATTTTGTCTTTTTCGCTGTGAAGTAAACATTGGTTTTTTTTGTGAAAATTTATATAATAGTGCGCAAGTAAGTCAAGTTTATTCTAAAAATAGTTCTTAGCTATTTTGACATTTTGTTTAATTATTAAAAAGAAAATTCCATATAGGGTCTATATACAATCAGAAACCAAAGTGTATTTCCTCAGGGAAACCCCACAAATCATTATAAATTTCGTTGTATCAGACTATCAATGATAAGCTGTGCTATCTGAAACTGTGGCGCGAACTACTTTAAGTACATCTTTGTTGATATGCACAAGCACAAAAACGTACTAAAAAGTTGAAACACGAGAGGGTAAAGCTCAGTGGGGCAGTGAGTGGCAAGCCCACTAGAAACAGTTCCCCTCGCCGCCCTTGGGCATCTACTACCGCACCATGTAATGCCATATTGGCAGGAGATGTCCATCAGGAAAAGCAGAGCATGCTTTGCTCGCCACATTTGTGCTAAGCTTTCCAGTTGTGGCATCACAGCACACCATTTGTCCTAAACATCTCAACCTGATAAAGTTACGTCCCATGGAATCTAGTAATATATACCGTATATGCAAAAGCATCAAGAACAGAAGAACCAGGAGACGACAACTAGTCCCCAAATGTGATATTTGCAAATGAGCAGCTAAGCTGCTAAAGGAAAGGGTCCGGCCCGACATGCCGAGTGCAGAATTGAATATTGGAACATTCTGTGAGGTGCTTGATGCTCACCAGCTCCTCGAAATTCTTCTCCAAATTGCACTTGAAAAGCTAATGAAATGGGAGCGGCTCTTCCTGTAAAGGCAAAGGAACGAATGGGATCCAGATCAACCAACTGAGCATACAGAAAATAATTCAAGCAATCACAGGACCAAACAAAAGACACAATGTTACGTCAGTGGAGTAACTTGAATCAGGTTTGTGTGGCTCACACTATTGGAAGAGGGACATGGCAAGGACTTGCAACATAAAGAAAATCTGTTAAAGGTGCGATGGAGCGGCCATTGACGTAAAGGTCACAATCAACAAGTAGCACTTCTTTATGGTTATGCTTATGCAGTGTCCAATAAGCGCAATAAGCACAGGAACAAGTAAATCCACGTGAATCTAAGGCAACAAGTGGCCGATTCAGTTCTCAACTTTCAAACAGTTTATACCTTACTTGATGAGTCACTCTAAAGAGCTATGAGAGGAAGAGTCGAAATCAGAACACGGGATCCTGCCATATAAAGCAGGTGGATTTTGGACAGCACAATCACACACACGACCAACCGAAGAAAACTATAATGACAACTTTAGAATAAAGGAGGCTACAAACCACCATTATGCATACAAGTAGAAAGAGGCATATTTGATGGTTGCTCTTCATATTCAATTGTTAGTATTGTAGGCCCTTAGCACAGCTACTGGCAAACAGATCATGCAGAGCTGGTAACTGAATACAATCAGTAAAAAAAAACATGTTGTATTCAATCATTAGCCAAACCAAATTAAACAGATTAACCAGGTCTTGAGAAGATTAGTACATAACAAACCGAGTGCCTGGTCTACAAGATCACACAGTTGAGTGAACAAATAAGATCAGACATGCTTCACAAGATCTACAGTCCATCATAAAAGAAACCCATCAGAATTTGATGTTCTCAAAATCTGTGACTGGTAAATGTCCCAAGTCCTAACACCTTCAGCTTCTAAGTAGAGTAAGTATATAGTGCAAATAAATAAATAAATCATATCACCAGAACCTAAAGACTGCGCATAAGAAATTTCCAGTCACAACTAATGATTCATACCAGACACTTCCAAGAAAACTCCATGTTCGAAAAGTTTGACTATCCATCAAGTTCTAAATTATTGAATCAACGAAATCTATTGAATAGAAAGTCAATGAACACTTAACCGATATCAAGTTGGAAAGGATAAAAGTGCCAAACAAATTGTATCTGTCCTCCATAAGAGAAACTGATATGAGCCATATGCCTATTAAACATGTAGTTTCTCCAAATTAGGTGTATTCAGATGGATGTGTAAACGAAAGACTGAAGGGTTAAAGGAAA
Source organism: Triticum urartu (assembly GCF_003073215.2). NCBI lineage: Eukaryota > Viridiplantae > Streptophyta > Magnoliopsida > Poales > Poaceae > Triticum > Triticum urartu. Next base: position 444,208,457 of record NC_053024.1, on the reverse strand, counting down.
AAACTTCCAAAAAATTATGTTTGATTATACCAAAATTAAATAAAATACAACAAGATTACACTCACAGGCTCCATGATGGGCTCCCATCAGTGTGATGCGCATTCTAGACCCCAGGGCAAATAAGAGGTTATGGCCCAACTTGGTGCATGCAGCCTGAAGTCCTTTGAGAAAATCACTTGGAACTTGGGCCTTTAAACATGGTCTGCGTACACCCTGAATGATCTCCCTCGTTTCAAACCAGGGGAAAACCAGTCTAAGACACACGATGAACATTGATCCTGGAACTACTTCAGGCTTTGTTCGGTTACACCTCCTCACAGGGGGATTGGGGTGGATTGGAGGAGGTTTTGACTTGTACAGGGTCTAATCCCTGCCAATCCCTGCCAAACCCTTCTATTTTCCCTGTCAACTGAACAGGCCCTCAGGGGGCTGGCAGATGAGCAAATACTATGGTTCTAGGCATGTTGAACAATGAAAACTATCTGAACTAATCTATGCATGAGTGGTCAATTATCCTTGAGTCTTGATGCATGAATGGAATAATCATCAGTAAATAATACTCCCTCTGTCTGTTTATAGGCCACTTAGTAGTAGTACCATAGACAGAGTCAGTATGTATCATGTCCATAGAACAAGCTAAAGTTAAATGATGTTTGCCCAATTCCTATGACAGGGGCATACAACACATTGAGGGTGACAAACCAGCGATGCTATCAACGCCAGACCATTGAGATATTATAGTGTTCTGCATTGAAATTCACATGACGGAATACAGCATTTCAGCAAGTAAATAAAGAATCAAACATGAATTGCCAATTGGCCATGTAGCGATTGGCCGACAAGCTTGACCTAAAGGGCAGCCCGGTGCGCGTAGCTCCCGCTTGCGCAGGGTCCGGGGAAGGGTCTGACCGCTTTGGGTCTATAGTATGCAGCCTTTCCCTACATTTCTGCAAGAGGCTGTTTCCAGGACTCAAACCCGTGACCGGCCGACAAGCTGACCTTCTAGAACAAAAACAGAAGGAACATAAATCACAGCTATCATATGAAAATAGCTACTACTATATCACCCAAAGCTCCATTTATCATTTGAACAGATATTTCACAATCTGAGATTGAAATGGCACTGCCACCAATTACAGCTACCACATCAAGAAAGCTAAACGGGACATGCATTTACTAACTTCAAAAATCTGCGGCAGTGATGTAATTGACGACTTATACATATGAAACAAAAAGGTAACACCCACAAATCCTGTCAGGATGGATGGAAATAATCAGACTTGTTCGATGCATGTGAGTACTGCTCCCATTGAAATCCAATATAAACAAGAAGCAGGTATCTTCCAATATCAAGCCCAGAAGACAGAATAACACTCCACACTTCCTTGAAGGTCTGGCTCACTTTTTGCAGAACTAACACTCAACAATTCCACTGAATTCATACACAAAAAATGGTGTACTATACTTGCAATAATAGCAAGAGATGTTATGAACTTATGATACAAGTGATACTGTATCCTCAGCGTCAACAAACTAATTATCCACAAAAACAAGAAACAGATTATCTCCACAACAGATCAAGTAAACGACTGAAAGAATGAACCTGTTTTGCATAGGCTCAGTGCCGAGGGCTCGGGCTCCGTCTGGCAATGCCAACACCGCTAGAGAAGATGCCAGCGAAGGCCTGCAGGTTCTCGTCAGAGGGGCTGGTGTGAATCTTTCTCGGGAATGGTAAGACACAAGGCCCGCAAAACATCACCCCGCCCATGTACGTGTTCTCATCCTCCCCCTCCTGATCGCTGGCATCATCTTCACGCTTGTTACTTGGCTTCACCGCAACCTGCTGGTTGTCCGATCCTTTATTGTTAGGCTTCACCGAGGCCTGCAGCTTCTTGGGCGTGAGCACCTTAGGAGAAGGTGGGGGTGTTGGGTGCGCGCGGTTGAGGACGCGCAGCACGCGGCCTGAGATCGGCGCCGTGGAGAGGCTGCTGATGGCGACGGCAGGGGGTAGGCCGCTGAGAGAGACGGCGGGGGAGAAGCTGAGGGCGTGGGAGGCCGCCGGAGAGGGCGGCGCAGCGACCAGGCTAGCGGCCACATTGAGGAGGCCGTGGACGCGGCCGGAGGGGCGTCGGACGCCGACGGCGAACATGGCTGGGGACCCAACGGGGCGGGACAGGAGGCAGTTGTCGCCGAGGAGGAACCGCGCGGATCCGATCAGGGAGTCCCCGCCGATGTGCCAGGCCCCGTTCGGTGAGGCGTAGATCTCCACGGTGACGGCAGCGCGGGAATCCTCGGCGAGCGCGGCTTCGTGCACGCGGAAGAGGAACCGCTCGTGCCAAGCCGGATCGGGGCCGCCAGAGCGGTCGGGTTGCGTCTGGAGCCTGTGCGCGGTGTCAACCCACGCCACGGCGTACGCCTGCAACCGCCGCCGAAGTCCAGAAGGCGGCTTCAGCCCCTGCGCGGAGATGATGGTGACCTCCAGAAGCCGCTCGCCCTCCGGGAGCCCCAGGCCGGCCTCCTCGTCCGGCGCCTCCATCGCCGGCGAGCGGCGGCGCTAGGGTTTCTTGCTCGGGGAAGAGAGGGGTCGCGAAACGAGGCGGCGGCGAGATTTGAGGCTCGCCCCCCTCTCCCCCTTCGGTCGTCTCGGTGGGATTTTGAACGAACGGTGGATCCGAGCAGGTATCGTGCGATCCGGTGGTTATGAAGGAATCCTGCCAACTGGTGGTGATTGATTGGGCGTCTGAGCGGGAGTCTGCGCCGTTTGAGATGCGATTGACAAATGTGAGAGCATCTGCAATTTCATCATCCCTTAGAGCACATTGTGACGCCCCAATTTAAATATACACTAATCATACATGTAAATATGTACGACCGAAATCAAGGACTTACGGAAAGATATCATAACATAACTCTAGACATAAACTAAAATAATACAAGCTTTATATTACAAGCCGGGGCATCGATGGCTCGAATACATAAGCTCGAAAACACAAGAGTCAGCGAAAGCAATAATATCTGAACACAGACATTAAGTTAAACAAGTTGCCATAAGATTGCTAGCACAAACTGGGATACAGATCGAAAAAGGCGCAGGCCTACTGACTGGGATCCTCCTAAACTACTCCTGGTCGTCGGCGGCCTGCACGTAGTAGTAGGCACCCTCGGTACAGTAGGGGTCGTCGTCGACGGTGGCGTCTGGCTCCTGGGCTCCAACATCTGGTCGTAGCAACCAGGTATAGAAAGGGGGAAAGGGGGAGCAAAGCAACCGTGAGTACTCATCCAAGGTACTCGCAAGTAAAGATCTACACTACATATGCATTGGTACCAATGAAATGGGTAGTATTTGTGAACTGAACTACAGAATGGTAGAATAAGAGAGGGATAGCTAGTCCTATCGAAGACTACGCTTCTGGCAACCTCCATATTGAAGCATGTAGAAGAGAGTATCTGGTAAGTTCACCAAGTATCAACGTATAGCATAATCCTATCTGGCGATCCTCCCCTCGTCGCCCTGTGGGAAAGCGATCACCGGGTTGTATCTGGAACTTGTAAGAGGTGTGTTTTATTAAGTATCTGGTTCTAGTTGTGATAAGGTCTAAGTACAATTCCGAGTCATCCTTTTACCGAGGGACACGGTTATTCGAATAGATAAACTTCCCTGCAGGGATGCACCACATTACCCAACACGCTCGATCCCTCTGGTCGGGCACACTTTCCTGGATCATACCCGGCCTCAGAAGATCAACACGTCGCAACCCTGCCTAGACACAACAGAGAGGTCAGCACACCGGTCAAAATCCTAAGCGCGCAGGGGTCTGGGCCCATAGCCCGTTGCACACCTACATATTGCGTACGCGGCCGGTGAGCAGACCTAGCAACCTCCATTCCAAAGGAAGTTGTGTTACACGGTCCAACCCGGCGCGCGCCGCTGAGTCGCTGACGTCAAGAAGGCTTCGGCTGATACCACAACGTCGAGTGCCCATAGCTATTCCTGCGTAGTTGGTTAGTGTGTATAGGCCAGTGGCCAGACTCAGAACAAATATCCATATCTCGTTAAATGTGTTATTTTAAAATAACAACAGACGCTGACCAGGGACCCGGCCCACTTGTCTCCTAGGGGGTCGCAACCTGCCCTGTCGCTCCGCCACAAAGTAACCATCAGGGGGCTGCCGGGAACCCAGACCCACCACTACCTGGGTGGAACCACCTCCCCTTCAGCCCCCATCTCCGAATCATCCACATAGATAATGTAAAAGTATATAATATATGTACCCATAATCACCTCCCAAAGTGATCACGGCCCAGTAGTGTAGCATGGCAGACGGGCAAGAGTGTAAGGTCACTGATGATAAACTAGCAACCTATACTAAGCATTTAGGATTACACGTAAAGGTATCAACAGTAGTAACAAGGACATGCTATGCAGCAGTATATGATCAAATCGATGAAACCGTAACACTACTTTAATGCAAGCAGTGGAGGGAAAGAGTAGGCGATATCAGGATGAACAAGGAGGGTTGGCTTGCCTGGTTGCTCTAGCAAGAAGGAGGGGTCGTCGTCGATGTAGTCGATCATAGGGGTATCGACAGCGGTCTCGGGGTCTACCGGAAAAAGTAACGGAGGGGGAACATAATAAATAACAGAGCAATCAAAGCATCACAAAGCATAACATGGCAATACGCGGTGCTACGGGTGACCTAACGCAGTAGTAGGCGATACCGGCGAAGGGGGGAAACATCTGGGAAAGTATTCCCGGTGTTTCGCGTTTTCAGACAAACAGGCCGGAGGGGGAAGGTTGTAGGTTCGCTATGCTAGGGACATGCGGCGGACGAACGAACTGCGTATTCGGATTCGTAACGTTTTTCTGGTCAACTTTCATGTATAAAGTATTTTCATCTGACTTATGAATTATTTTATATTAATTTTCAAAGTTTAATCAATTTTTGAAATTCTGGAATTTATTATTAATTTGAAATTTAGTTGGAAAAATGCTAGGTGTACACCAGAAGTGTACCCAGCAATGCAACAGAGAGGCTAATTGGTGGGGTCAGTGAGCTGAGTCAGCAGCCCAGTCAGCAGTCAACATTTTGACCGCTGACTCGTCAACTAGGTCAAAGGGGCCCACATGTCATTGACTGGGTCAAATCCAGTCAGCAGTTTGACTGGGCAACTGTACAGTGGGGGCCCATATGTCAGTGGCACCTATTATATTTAAAAGGGTGATGACCCACAAGTATAGGGGATCAATTGTAACTCTTTTCAATAAGTAAGAGTGCCGAACCCAACGAGGAGCGGAAGGAAATGACAAGTAGTTTTCAGTAAGGTAGTGTCTGCAAGTGCTGAAATTGTAAGTAGCGAGTAGTTTGATGGCGAGGTAATTTGTAATGAACAAGTAACGATAATTGTAACAAGTATGCAGCAAGGTAGCCCAATCCTTTTGAGGCAAATAACAGGCCAAAACGATTTCTTATAATGAGCAAAGCGTTCTTGAGGGTACACGGGAATTTCATCTACTCACTTTCATCATATTGGTTTGATTTGTGTTCGCTACTTTGATAATTTGATATGTGGGTGGACCGGTGCTTAGGTGCTATTCTTACTTGAACAAACCTCCTACTTATGATTAACCCTCCCGCAAGCATCCGCAACTACGAGAAAAGTATTAAAAATAAATTCTAACCATAGCATTAAACTATAGGATCCAATCGGTCCCTTACGGAATAGTGCATAAATAGGGATTTAAGTTTCTATCACTCTCGCAACCCACCATTGATAACCCACAAGTATAGAGGATCAATTGTAGCCTCTTTCGATAAGTAAAAGTGTCGAACCCAACGAGGAGCTAAAGGTAGAACAAATATTCCCTCAAGTTCTATCGACCACCGATACAACTCTATGCACGCTTAACGTTCGCTTTACCTAGAACAAGTATGAAACTAGAAGTACTTTGTAGGTGTGATAGGATAGGTTTGCAAGATAATAAAGAGCGCGTAAATAAAAGCTAGGGGCTGTTTAGATAAAGACACAACTAAATTAGTTTTAGTAGAGAGCTTTTTGTCACGAGAAAGTTATTTGTCCCTAGGCAATCGATAACTAGACCGGTAATTATTATTGCAAATTTATTTGAGGGAGAGGCATAAGCTAACATATTTTCTCTTCTTGGATCGTATGCACTTATGATTGGAACTCTAGCAAGCATCCACAACTACTAAAGATCATTAAGGTAAAACCCAACCATAGCATTAAAGTATCAAGTCCTCTTTATTCCCATACGCAAACAACCTACTTACTCGGGTATGTGCTTCTGTCACTCACGCCACCCACCATAAGCAAATCATGAAAATATTGCAAATCCTACAGCGGGGATCCCTCACGCTAGTGCGACATGGAGAGCACCATAGGACATGACCAATAATAAAATATGCAACTCAAACCAATCACGATCATCAATTAACCCATAGGACAAAACAGATCTACTCAAACATTATAGGATAGCCATACATCATTGGGAAATAATATATAGTGTTGAGCACCATGTTTAAGTAGAGATTACATCGGGTAAAATAGGGGTTACACCGCTGCATAGAGGGGGGGAAGAGTTGGTGATGATGGCAGTGAAGTTGTTGGTGTAGATTGCGGTGATGATGATGGCCCCGGCAGCGTTCCGGCGCCACCGGGAGAGAGGGGGAGAGAGCCCCCCTCCTTCTTCTTCTTCCTTGACCTTCTCCCTAGATGGGAGAAGGGTTTCCCCTCTGGTCCATGGCCCCCATGGCATGGTAGGGGCGAGAGCCCCTCCAAGATTGGATTTGTCTCTCTGTCTCTCTCTGTTTCTCGTTCCCTGATTCTGCCCTTTCACCGTTTATTAAATTCCCGGAGATCCGTAACTCCGATTGGGCTGAATTTTGGATACGATTTTTATCCGGATATTGGCTTTCTTGCGGCGAAAGAAGGGCACCAACCGCCTTACGGGGTGGCCACGAGGGCCCAGAGCGCGCCTGACCCCCTAGGGCGCGCCCCCCTGCCTCGTGGCCCCATCGGGCATCGTCTCGCGTTGATTCTTCTTTCCAAAAATCACATATATTTCAAAAAAAAATCTCTATCAGTTTTTATATTATTTGGACTCCGTTTGATATGGATTTTCTGCGAAACAAAAAACATGCAATAAACAGGAACTGGCACTGGCCACTGGATCAATATGTTAGTCCCAAAAATAATATAGAAAGTTCCCAAAAGTATATGAAAGTTGTAGAATATTATCATGGAACAATCAAAAATTATAGATACGATGGAGACGTATCGGCATCCCCAAGCTTAATTCCTGCTCGCCCTCGAGTAGGTAAATGATAAAAAAGATAATTTTTGATGTGGAATGCTACCTAGCATAATCTTGATCATGTAATCTAATCATGGCATGAATATTAAGACATGAGTGATTCAGAGCAATAGTCTATCATTTGACATTAAGGCAATAATACTTCAAGCATACTAATAAAGCAATCATGTCTTTTCAAAATAACATGGCCAAAGAAAGTTATCCCTACAAAATCATATGGTCTGGCTATGCTCCATCTTCACCACACAAAGCATTCATATCATGCACAACCCCGATGACAAGCCAAGCAATTGTTTCATACTTTTGATGTTCTCAAACCTTTTCAACTTTCACACAATACATGAGCGTGAGCCATGGATATAGTGTTGGGGAACGTAGTAATTTCAAAAAAAATCCTACGCACACGCAAGATCATGGTGATGCATAGCAACGAGAGGGGAGAGTGTTGTCCACGTACCCTCGTAGACCGAAAGCGGAAGCGTTAGCACAACGCGATGGATGTAGTCGCACGTCTTCACGATCCGACCGATCAAGTACCGAACGTACGGCACCTCCGAGTTCAACACACGTTCAGCCCGATGACGTCCCTCGAACTCCGATCCAGCCGAGTGTTGAGGGAGAGTTTCGTCAGCACGATGGCGTGGTGAAGATGTTGATGTTCTACCGACGTAGGGCTTCGCCTAAGCACCGCTACAATATTATCGAGGTGGACTATGGTGGAGGGGGGCACCGCACACGGCTAAGAGATCAATGATCAATTGTTGTGTCTCTAGGGTGCCCCATGCCCCCGTATATAAAGGAGCAAGGGAGGGGGGTGGCCGGCCAAGGTAGAGGGCGCGCCAGGAGGAGTCCTACTCCCACTGGGAGTAGGACTCCCCCCCTTTCCTAGTTGGATTAGGACTTGAGGGGGAAGGAGTGGAGGAGAAGGAAGGAAGGGGAGGCACCGCCCCCCTCTCCTTGTCCTATTTGGACTAGGGGGAGGGGCGCGCGGCCAGCCCTTGCCTCCTCTCCTCTCTTCCACCTAGGCCCACTAAGGCCCATTTGGTTCCCGGGGGGTTCCGCTAACCTCCCGGTACACCGGTAAAATCCCGATTTTACCCGGAACACTTTCGATATCCAAACATAGGCTTCCAATATATCAATCTTCATGTCTCAACCATTTCGAGACTCCTCGTCATGTCCGTGATCACATCCGGGACTCCGAACAACCTTCGGTACATCAAAACATATAAACTCATAATATAACTGTCATCGTAACGTTAAGCGTGCGGACCCTACGGGTTCGAGAACTATGTAGACATGAATGAGACACGTCTCCGGTCAATAACCAATAGCGGAACCTGGATGCTCATATTGGCTCCTACATATTCTACGAAGATCTTTATCGGTCAGACCGCATAACAACATCGTTGTTCCCTTTGTCATCGGTATGTTACTTGCCCGAGATTCGATCGTCGGTATCTCAATACCTAGTTCAATCTCGTTACCGGCAAGTCTCTTTACTCGTTCCGTAATACATCATCCCGCAACTAACTCATTAGTTGCAATGCTTGCAAGGCTTAAGTGATGTGCATTACCGAGAGGGCCCAGAGATACCTTTCCGACAATCGGAGTGACAAATCCTAATCTCAAAATACGCCAACCCAACAAGTACCTTTGGAGACACCTGTAGAGCACCTTTATAATCACCCAGTTACGTTGTGACATTTGGTAGCACACAAAGTGTTTGAGGGAGTCCTGGATTAGGGGGTCTCCGAACAGCCGGATTATATCCTTTAGCCGGACTATTGGACTATGAAGATACAAGATTTAAGACTTCGTCTCATGTCCGGATGGGACTCTACTTGGCGTGGAAGGCAAGCTAGGCAATACGGATATGTATATCTCCTCCTTTGTAACCGACCTTGTGTAACCCTAGTCCTCTCCGGTGTCTATATAAGCCGGAGGGTTTTAGTCCATAGGACACATACAATCATACCATAGGCTAGCTTCTAGGGTTTAGCCTCTCCGATCTCGTGGTAGATCTACTCTTGTACTACCCATATCATCAATATTAATCAAGCAGGACGTAGGGTTTTACCTCCATCAAGAGGGCCCAAACCTGGGTAAAACATCGTGTCCCATGCCTCCTGTTACCATCCGGCCTAGACGCATAGTTCGGGACCCCCTACCCGAGATCCGCCGGTTTTGACACCGACATTGGTGCTTTCATTGAGAGTTCCTCTGTATCGTCGCCATTAGGCTTGATGGCTCCTACTATCATCGATAGCGATGCAGTCCAGGGTGAGACTTTTCACCCTGGACAGATCTTCGTGTTTGGCGGCTTTGCACTGCGCGCCAATTCGCTTGGCCATGTGGAGCAGATTGAAAGTTACGCCCCTGGCCACCAGGTCAGGTTTGGAAGCTTAAACTACACGGCCGATATCCGTGGAGACTTGATCTTCGACGGATTCGAGCCTCTGCCTTGTGCGTCACGCGGTCACGATGAGTACGATTTAGCTCTACCATCGGACAGTGTCCAGGAGATCGCACAGGCAACCGCTCCGACCCTCAATTCGGAGCCAGTTGCGCCGTCCATGGACGGGTGGATGGACCCTGCCACAGAGGCCTTACCCTTAGCGGCGATCAAGCCAAACATCGACCTTACCCTGCACGAGAGCCGTCCTGTTAAACTGCCGGATCCTTCTCCGACCACGTACTCTGAAATGCCTGCGCCCGTTCCTATCGAATCCGATTGGGCGCTGATCATGGAGTTTACCTCCGCGGATATTTTTCAGCACTCGCCCTTTGGCGACATACTGAATTCATTAAGGGATGCGGACGACGAAGAAATTCGCGGCCCACCCACCACCCACTTAGTAGCCACTGTCGATGACTTAACCGACATGCTCGACTTTGACTCCAAAGACATCGATGGTATGGACGACGATGCGGGAGACGAAGAAGATCCACTGCCCACAGGGCACTGGACAGCCACCTCATCATACGATATATACATGGTGGATACACCCAAAGAAGGCAATGGCGACGAGATAGCGGAGGATGACCCCTCCAAGAAGCAACCCAAGCACCGACGTCAGCGGCGCCGCTCTAAGTCCCGCCATAGCAAAAGTGGTGATACCGACACAGGAGATAATAACACTCCGGATAGTGCCGAAGACAACAACAATCCCCTCCAGCAAGATTTAGAGCAGGAGGATGGAGGAGCCAGCCCTCCTGAGAGAGCGGCAGATGGAGAGGAGGATGATGATAATTACATACCCCCCTCCGAAGACGAGGCAAGCCTCAGCGACGACGAATTCGCTGTGCCATAGGATCCCATCGAACAAGAGCGCTTCAAACACCGGCTTATAGCCACGGCAAATAGCCTTAAGAAAAAGCAGCAGCAGCTTCAAGCTGATCATGATCTGCTAGCTGACAGATGGACTGAAGTCCTCACGGCCGAGGAATATAAACTCGAGCGCCCCTCCAAGAGTTACCCAAAGTGCAGGTTGCTACCTCGACTGGAGGAAGAAGCATATGATACGGCTGATCGGCCACCTCGTGGCCGCGATAGAGAGGCATTCCAGCCAAAAACTTAGCCTCCACCCCGACGCCATTCAAATAAAAAGGCATGGGGAGATACGCCCGACCTGCGAGACATATTGGAGGACAAAGCAAAGCATGCAAGATCGATCTACGGATCACGAGGGTGCGCCACTCTGCGAGACGATAAACATCACGCCGGATACAGCAAAAGCAAATCCGGCCGGGCCGAACACAGCGGGCAAGACCCATTCGAGCTGCGTCGCGATATAGCCCAATACAGAGGCGCCGCACACCCTTTATGCTTGAAAGACGAAGTAATGGATCATCAAATCCCAGAAGGTTTCAAACCTATAAATATTGAATCATAGGACAGCACTACAGATCCTGCGGTATGGATCGAGGATTTCCTCCTTCACATCCACATGGCCCATGGTGATGACTTACACGCCATCAAATACCTCCCACTAAAGCTCAAGGGACTAGCGCGGCATTGGCTTAACAGCTTGCCAGCCGAGTCCATCAGCTGTTGGGAAGATCTGGAAGCTGCATTCCTCGACAACTTTCAGGGCACTTATGTGCGGCCACCAGATGCAGATGACTTGAGCCACATAATTCAGCAGCCAGAAGAATCGGCCAGGCAATTCTGGACTCGGTTCCTAACAAAGAAAAATCAAATTGTCGACTGTCCGGATGTAGAGGCCCTAGCGGCTTTCAAACACAACATCCGTGACGAATGGCGAGCCCGGCACCTTGGTCAGGAAAAGCCGAAATCTATGGCAGCCCTCTGACACTCATGACCCGCTTTTGTGCGGGAGAAGACAGCTGGCTGGCTCGTAGTAATAACATATCAAAGAACCATGGTACTTCGGATACAAAGGATGGCAATAGCAGGTCACGTCGCAACAAACATAAGTGCCACATCAACAACGATAATAACGAGGATACGGCAGTCAATGCCGGATTCAAAGGCTCTAAACCCGGTCAGCGGAAAAAGCCATTCAAACAAAGTACGCGGGACCGTCTAGCTTGGACCGTATACTCGATCGATCGTGTCAAATACACGGCACCCCAGAAAAGCCAGCCAATCACACCAACAGGGATTGTTGGGTGTTCAAGCAGGCCGGCAAGTTAATTGCCGAAAACAAGGACAAGGGGCCACATAGCGATGACGAGGAGGAGCCCCAGCAGCCACACATCGGAGGATAGAAGAGGTTTCCCCCACAAGTGCGGACGGTGAACATGATATACGCAACCCACATCCCCAAGAGGGAGCGGAAGCGTGCGCTCAGGGACGTATATGCGTTGGAGCCAGTCGCCCCAAAATTCAACCCGTGGTCCTCCTATCCGATCACTTTCGATCACAGGGACCATCCCACTAGTATCCGTCATGGCAGATTCGCCGCACTGGTTCTGGACCCAATCATTGATGGATTTCACCTCACTCGAGTCCTTATGGATGGCGGCAGCAGCCTGAACCTGCTTTATCAGGACACAGTGTGCAAAATGGGTATAGACCCCTCAAGGATCAAACCCACAAAAACAACCTTTAAGGGCGTCATTTCAGGCGTAGAGGCCCATTGTACAGGCTCAATCACACTGGAAGTGGTCTTCGGATCCCCGGATAACTTCTGAAGCGAAGAGTTAATCTTCGATATAGTCCCGTTCCGCAGTGGTTATCATGCACTGCTCGGGCGAACCGCATTTGTGAGATTCAAGGCGGTACCGCATTATGCATACCTCAAGCTCAAGATGCCAGGACCTCGTGGGGTTATTACAGTCAATGGAAACACAGAGCGCTCTCTCCGAACAGAGGAGCACACCGCGGCCCTCGCAGCAGAAGCGCAAAACTGCCTCTCAAGGCAATCCACCAGTTCAGCATTTCAAGACCCGAACACCTTCAAGCACGCTCGGAGCAATCGGCAAATAGACCGCCAGGCGCGATCTGAGCTCGCGTAGCAATGCGGCCCCCACCCCAGTCCCAGCCAAACGGCGAAGCTCGTGCCACGCGTACATAATTACGCATTAAAAATACCATGGGGACAGGTGGGGAGGGGGCACACTGCGGCACGCCCCAAGACGCGGCTTAAACCACACTAGGGGCTTCCCGTTTGGTTATTTTTCTCTTTTTTCAGGACCTTAATCTCTGGAAACCCTGTCTGGCAGCACTATTGCCGAACACATGATGCAGCAACCAAGGAGGCAGAAAGCTACGTCACACCATGTAATTCCCAGGTGGATTACAATACCGAGCGAAATATTTGATTTAATACTATTCCTCAGCTTGCCCTTGGAAGGGACATAGTCCCACTCTTTGCTTATCGCACTAGCTGTATCATTCTGCTTTAACGCACCTCTTTGAATAAACAATGCATAACATCACGTATTATTGCATTCTTGTTATATATATGTGTGTGTTCATTAACGACGCCTTGCAACCGTACACTTTGGTACGGCCAATACACCAGGGGCTTACGTACCCCACAATATGGTGTGAAAAGTCCGAACACTTTCACAAGTGCGGCACCCCGAACTTATAGCATTATATGCATCAGCTCCGAATCATGTCTTTGGTCAAATGTTGGGTTTGCCCGGCTCCTATGTTTTGGTACCTTACGTTCCGCTCTATCGGCTAAGGTAGCGCTAGGAGAACTACTGCGATTGTGCCCCGGTTCTGCCGGGCTGAGCACCTTAGTAGAGAAAGCTAAAACTGACTGTCATGATAAGGCGAGAGACTGGTCGCTGTTCGGCGAGGTTTTCGAGTCCCTAAAGACTTATGCCGCTTAGGGCGAGGGGCCGGCCCTGTCCGGCTTAAAGGCGTGTATCGTGCCCTGAATTCGGCCTTCCGAATACCAGGGGCTTCGCCGAAATTTAAAATTATAGAATTCTATGGCTAAGTGAGAGTGATAAAGCATTATTAGTCCGGTTGCCTTGTTCGTTGTGCTGAGCACCTCCCTCGAAGGACCCAAACATGGGAACAAGAGTGCTCAGGTTTATCCCGAACACCCCAGCACTCGTGGCATGGGGGCAGAAGCCGAGGACTAGCCATCTCTCAGATTGGATAAACAGCCAAACAGAAGGTAATATTTTAAATTCACACAAGCGTTGCATAGCGCATATGAAACAAGTTTTCATCATACAGGATCACACGAGCAAGTTTACTCAAATATTACATCCTTTGAACATTCGTCCGCTACAAGATGGGCACCCTTCAGGACACCCTCATAATAAATTTCGGGGGTGCGATGCTCCTTGCCCTGCGGCGGCCCTTCCTTGATCAGCTCCACAGCGTCTAGCTTGGCCCACTGCACCTTCACACGGGCGAAAGCCCGACGTGCACCTTCGATGCAGACGGACCACTTGACGACCTCCAGCCGTGGGCAGGCATCCACAAGCCGCCTCACCAGGCCGAAGTAGCTGTTCGGAAGGGCGTCGCCAGACCACAGCCGGACTATAAGGCCCTTCATGGCCTGTTCGGCCGCCTTGTGCAGCTCGACCAGCTGCTTTAGCTGGTCGCTCAGAGGCACTGGGTGTTCGGTCCCAGTATATGAGACCAGAACAGCTTCTCCGTTGAGCTTCCCTCCTCGGCCTGGTAAAACTGCGCGACATCCGACACACTGCGGGCAAATCTGCGAATGCTCCTGGAGAGCTCCGAATTCGGGTAAGTAATAGGTAATTTACTTTTACATGCTTGCTCTACATATAGAATGCCTTACCCGCCGCTATCTTCTTCATTGCGTCGATCTCCTGGAGGGCCTTTTCGGCCTCGGCCTTGGCACTCTTCGCGCTCTCGAGGGCCGCGGCAAGCTCAGACTCTCACCTCTTCGAGTCAAGCTCCAACGCCTCGTACTTCGTCATGAGAGCCTGGAGCTCTTGCTGCACCTCGCCCACACGAGCATCTTGCTTTTCCCGCTCAGTGCGCTCCTTGGCTACTTTATCTTCGGCCTTGGTTAACGCTTGCTTTAGGGTCGCCACCTCGGTCGTGGCCCCTGGCAAATATACGATGATCCTGTCATTTTGCAATCGCGTCTTCTTTTATACATATCTATAGACAGGGTATTACTTACCCTTGTTCTCCTTGAGCTGCCTCTTGGCAAGGCCGAGCTCTTTCTTGGACCCCATGAGGTCCTGCTTCAGTACGGCAACCTCCGCAGTCAGTGCGGCGGACGCCAGCAGCGAGGCCTGCATACGCATATTGACATACTTATATTAGACTCCTGCGATATTATTTGATCCTCTGTTCGGCTTTTCTTTGGGAACACCGAACAAAGCATCAGGGGCTACTGTCTATGCGGTAATATTTTTCCTATATTTTAAAAACACTTACCTCAAAGCCAGTTTGAAGGCTGGCACATGCTTCAGTCAATCCGCTCTTGGCGGAATGAACCTTCTGGACCACCGCACTCATAATAGTACGGTGCTCCTCGTCGATGGAAGCGCTGCGAAGCGCTTCCAACAGATTGTCCGGCGCCTCTGGATGGACAGAGGTCACCGGAACAGTCGTCTTGCCCCTCTTGGAAGGAGGCCGCCTGCCCGAGCCCAGAACAACTGGAGGTTCCGGCGCGGTGTTCGGCTGAGGGCCGAACTCGAAGCTCTCAGGAGCCCCGCCCTCTTGGCTCCCGGAGTCCGGAAGGTCGCCTTGAGGCGCCTCTGGGACTGTCTCCCCTCGACCCGATGCCTCTTGAGACAGCGCCTCGGCGTCGTCAGCAGGATGAGGGGAGGTGGCGGTCAGGACTGGATCGCTATCCATGTCCGACGAGCCCAGGGAGCCGTCCGATGATACATCGATACTGGCTCGTGGCGGCCTGCATAATTATGTTCGGCATTAGGGAAAACAGTGCGACAAAGGAATGCTATGAGTTACTCTGGTATCTGAATACTTACGATCTCCCCAGGGGCTTGGCCCTGGGCAACCACTCGTCTTCACCTTCGTCGGCAGCGGTGGAACTGTCCGGAAGGAGAGTCCTTCCCTTCTTGGACCCTTCGGCCCTCCAGTTGGGGCGGCCTTCCTTTTCTTATCTCCCCCAGCTGGAGGGGGAGCATCTTCTTCTTCTTCCTCGTCTTCGGGGGAGGAGTGCGCCGCAGAGTCATCAGACGGTGAGTTTGACGACGCCCGGCGTCGGGAACTCTTTCGGGTTCCCTTGGCCTTCTTGGTCTTCTCCGGCACCGTATAAGGAGCCGGAGTCAGCATCTTCACCAGAAGAGCGTCCGCTGGGCCTTCGGGCAAAGGAGCCGGACAGTCGATCTGTCCGGCCGTCTCCTGCGAGTCCTGTCAAAGGTACGGGAGTTTAGATCCCACATAGAGTCAATCTATAAAAGATAAGTATCCTATGAAAGGTAAAGCAGCTTACCGCACTGGCTTGGCACTTCGCGCTAAATCCGCGATCCTCAGTAATGGGAGGAGGGACCTCGGCGCTTTTGAACAGCACCCTCTAGGCATCTTCGTGAGTTGTGTCGAAGATCCTGTTCAGAGTTCGGTGCTGCGCTGGGTCGAACTCCCACAAGTTGAAGTCCCGTTGTTGGCACGGGAGGATCCGGCGGTGGAGGATGACCTGGACTACGTTGACAAGTTTGAGCTTCTTGTTCACCGTGTTTTGAATACATGTTTGGAGTCCGGTCAGCTCTCCCGAACTACCCCAGGATAGGCCCTTCTCTTTCCAGGAGGTGAGCCGCATGGGGATGCCAGATCGGAACTCGGGGGCCGCTGCCCATGCAGGGTCACGCGGCTCGGTGATGTAGAACCACCCCGATTGCCACCCCTTTATGGTTTCCACAAAGGAGCCCTCGAGCCATGTAACACTGGGCATCTTGCCCACCATGGCGCCTCCGCACTCCGCCTGGCGGCCACCCACAACCTTCGGCTTGACATTGAAGGTCTTCAGCCATAAACCGAAGTGGGGCTTGATGCGGAGGAAGGCCTCGAACACGACGATAAACACCGAGATGTTGAGGATGAAGTTCGGGGCCAGATCATGGAAATCTAGGACGTAGTAGAACATGAGCCCCCGGACGAATGGGTGGAGAGGGAATCCCAGTCCGCGGAGGAAATGGGTAAGGAAGACTACCCTCTCATGGGGCCCGGGGGTGGGGATGAGCTGCCCCTCATCTGGGAGCCGGTGCGCGATGTCGTCGGGCAGGTATCTGGCTCTCCTCAGCTTCTTGATGTCTCCCTCCGTGACGGAGGAGACCATCCACCTGCCTCCCGCTCCGGACATTATTGGAGAAGGTTGAGGTGGGAAGTGCGGACTTGGGCGCTAGAGCTCGAGTGTGCGAAAATGGATGAGCAAAGGAGGAAGAAGGCGTGGATGAAAAGGTGAATCCTTATCCATTTATATGGGCGGATGAAACTAAGCGTCCCCACTAGCCTGGTAAAACTCGCTTATCCACCAAGCGCCGTAATCGATGGCGCGGTTGGGTTACCCACACCCGTATTGATGAGAATCCCGTAATTAGGGGAACACGATCTCTGCTTTGACAAGACGTGTCAAGAAACCGCCTCGCGTTATGTGTGGAGCTGGTTGAGGAAAAACGGTTCGAATAAGCACTAGGCTATGGCATGGTGTCATGTTGCCGAAACGTGTCAGCGGATTAAGATTTGTGGAAATATTATTCTCTCTAAAGTGGTATGTGGAACTTATTTTGCAGGGTCGGACACTATCCTTATGTTCAAAATTCTTCTGTGATGTATTCGGAGAAGGAACCCGCCTTGCAATGCTGAAGATAATACTGCGCGCCGGACTCATCGTCATTGAAGCCTGGTTCAGGGGCTACTGAGGGAGTCCTGGATTAGGGGTCTCCGGACAGCTAGATTATATCCTTTAGCCGGACTGTTGGACTATGAAGATACAAGATTGAAGACTTTGTCTCGTGTCCGGATGGGACTCTACTTGGCGTGGAAGGCAAGCTAGGCAATACAGATATGTATATCTCCTCCTTTGTAACCAACCTTGTGTAACCCTAGCCCTCTCCGGTGTCTATATAAGCCGAAGGGTTTTAGTCCGTAGGACACATACAATCATGCCATAGGCTAGCTTCTAGGGTTCAGCCTCTCCGATCTCGTGGTAGATCTACTCTTGTACTACCCATATCATCAATATTAATCAAGCAGGACGTAGGGTTTTACCTCCATCAAGAGGGCCCGAACCTGGGTAAAACATCATGTCCCCTGCCTCCTGTTACCATCCGGCCTAGACGCACAGTTCGGGACCCCCTACCCGAGATCCGCCGGTTTTGACACCGACAGTGTTCCTCCGGTAAATGGGAGTTGCATAATCTCATAGTCATAGGAACATGTATAAGTCATGAAGAAAGCAATAGCAACATACTAAACGATCGTGTGCTAAGCTAACAGAATGGGTCATGTCAATCACATCATTCTCCTAATGATGTGATCCCATTAATCAAATGACAACCCATGTCAATGGCTAGGAAACTTAACCATCTTTGATCAACGAGCTAGTCAAGTAGAGGCATACTAGTGACACTCTGTTTGTCTATGTATTCACACATGTATTATGTTTCCGGTTAATACAAGTCTAGCATTAATAATAAACATTTATCATGATATAAGAAATAAATAATAACTTTATTATTGCCTCTAGGGCATATTTCCTTCATATAGCACTATAGGTGGAATATAATATGATGGTGGAGGTTGTGTGGAGAAGACAAAAAAGGGAGAAAGTCTCACATTGACGCGGCTAATCAGCGGGCTATGGAGATGCCCATCAATTGATGTCAATGCGAGGAGTAGGGATTGCCATGCAACAGATGCACTAAGAGCTATAAGTGTATGAAATCTCAAACTGGAAACTAAGTGGGTGTGCATCCAACTTGCTTGCTCATGAAGACCTCGGGCATTTGAGGAAGCCCATCATCAGAATATATAAGCCAAGTTCTATAATGAAAATTCCCACTAGTATATGAAAGTGATAAATCAAGAGACTCTCTATATGAAGAACATGGTGCTACTCTGAAGCACAAGTGTGGTAAAAGGATAGTAACATTGTCCCTTCTCTCTTTTCTTTCATTTTTTCATTTTTCATTTTTTTTCATTTTTTCATTTTTTCATTTTTTCCTTTTCTCTTTTTTTGTAGGCTTCTTTGGCCTCTATTTCTTTTTTTGGCTTCTTTTGCCACTTTTTTTTTGATAAGGGACAATGTTCTAATAATGATCATCACACTTTTTATTTACTTACAACTCGATACTAGAACAAAGATATGACTCTATATGAATGCCTCCAGCAGTGTACCAGGATGTGCAATGATCTAGCATAGCAATGACATCAAAAAACGGACAAGCCATGAAAACATCATGCTAGCTATCTTACGATCATGCAAAGCAATATGACAATGAATGCTCAAGTCATGTATATGAAGATGATGGAAGTTGCATGGCAATATATCTCGGAATGGCTATGGAAATGCCATGATAGGTAGGTATGGTGGCTGTTTTGAGGAAGATATATAAGGATGCTTATGTGTGATAGAGCGTATCATATCATGGGGTTTGGATGCACCGGCGAAGTTTGCACCGACTCTCAAGGTGAGAAAGGGCAATGCACGGTACCGAAGAGGCTAGCAATGATGGAAGGGTGAGAGTGCGTATAATCCATGGACTCAACATTAGTCATAAAGAACTCACATACTTATTGCAAAAGTCTATTAGTCATCGAAACAAAGTACTACGCGCATGCTCCTAGGGGGATAGATTGGTAGGAAAAGACCATCGCTCGTCCCCGACCGCCACTCATAAGGAAGACAATCAATAAATACCTCATGCTCCAACTTCGTTACATAACGGTTAACCATACGTGCATGCTACGGGAATCACAAACTTCAACACAAGTATTTCTACAATCCACAACTACCCACTAGCATGACTCAATATCACCATCTTTATATCGCAAAACTATTGCAAGGAATCAAACATATCATATTCTGTGATCTACAATTTTTATGTAGGATTTTATGACTAACCATGTGAATGACCAGTTCCTGTCATCTCTCTAAATAGATATAAGTGAAGCAAGAGAGTTTAATTCTTTCTACAAAAGATATGCGCACGCTCTAACAAATATAAGTGAAGCAAAAGAGCATTCTACAAATGGCGATTTTCTATGTGAAGAGAAATAGACAATCCAAACTTCAAAAGATATAAGTGAAGCACATGAATCATTCTATAAAGCCATACTCAAAAGATATAAGTGAAGTGCAAAGAGCATTCTATAAATCAACCATGGACTATCTCATACCAACATGGTGCATAAAAGAAAAGTGAAAACTAAATGCAAAAGACGCTCCAAGATTTGCACATATCGCATGAACGAAACAAATCCAAAAACGTACCGATACTTGTTGAAGAAAGATGGGATGCCTTCCGGGGCATCCCCAAGCTTAGATGCTTGAGTATACTTGAATATTTACTTGGGGTGCCTTGGGAATCCCCAATCTTGAGCTCTTGTATCTCCTCTTTCTCCTCACATCGAGACATCCTCGATCTTCCAACACTTCATCCACACAAAACTCAACAGAAAGCTCGGTAAGATCCGTTAGTATAATAAAGCAAATCACTACTCTAAGTAATGTTGCAAACCAATTCATATTTTGTTTTTGCATTGTAGATACTGTAATATAACTTTTCCATGGCTTAATCCACTGATAGAAATTGATAGTTTCATCAAAACAAGCAAACTATGCATCAAAAACAGAATCTGTCTTAAACAGGACAGTCTGTAGTAATCTGAACATTCACCATACTTCCGGTACTCCAAAAAATTCTGAAAAATATGAAAAATAAAAATTTTTTATAGAAATACAGTGCAAAAGTTTCAGAACCATTTGACGTTCTAGTAAAAAATTTAAAATCACGCACTACACCTAAAGTTTCTGTTCTGCATCGCACAAACCAACAAGTAATGTAAACATCCTAAAGGCAAATCTTGGCACATTATTTTTATTATACAATGGAATTTTACAAGGGGATAATTATTTTTGTTGAAAATTTTCTGTAATCAAGATTCAAAAAGTTTCCGTGAGCATGAACAAAGTTCAAGGAGCTCCCCCACTTCAACAATGCTTGTCTCTCTCACTTTCACTTTCCTTTTTGAAAAGTTTTGGGTTCCCCTCTTTATTTTTTTGTTTTAAAACTATATAAAAGCACTCAACAGAAATAAATGACTCTCTAAAACTTCCGGGTTATCTCCCTGGCAGTTCTTTCTTTGAAGCCATTAAGCTAGGCATATAGTGCTCAAGTAATGAATCCACCCGGATCCCAAGGTATATCAAACCCAATTTAAATTAGCAATGATTTGGCATTTAGTAGTGAGAACAAAGCAACATATATCATGTAATAAT
This sequence comes from Triticum urartu, assembly GCF_003073215.2. NCBI lineage: Eukaryota > Viridiplantae > Streptophyta > Magnoliopsida > Poales > Poaceae > Triticum > Triticum urartu. The sequence continues at coordinate 444,187,244 of NC_053024.1, read as the reverse complement.
GAAGTCTAACTCTCTTCCTATGCATCGGCATGTCATAAAAGAACAATTCATGCACACATAGTAAAGGCCAATGCATAGTATAAACAGTTTCTTGCAATTTTATCATACTGGAAACATGGAGAGGCGGAGATGTAGTTCCTCTCTCATAATAATTGCAAGTAGGAGAAGCAATCACATGCATATTATATCGACCAAAATCATCATGTGTATTAGTAAAACGCAACCCATCAATATAATCCTTAATAAGGGCAAACTTCTCCGATATAATGTAGTCGAGAGAATTCAAATAGATAATAGGACTATCATGTGTGGGTGCAATATCAACAATTTCATGTTTAACATAAGGAACTATAGCAAGTTCATCTCCATAAGCATAATTCATATTGGCATGTTGGCCACAAGCATAGCAAGCATCATCAAAAAGGGATATTTCAAAAGAATCAACGGGATCATAACAATCATCATAGCAATCATCCTTCGGTAAGCACGAAGGGAAATTAAACAATGTATGAGTTCAAGAGTTACTCTCATTAGAAGGTGGGCACGGGTAGCTAATCCGCTCTTCCTCCTTTTGTTCTTCGCTCTCCTCATCATCTTTTTCATCCAATGAGATCATAGTTTCATCAATTTCTTCTTCCATAGACTCCTGCAAAATATTAGTCTCTTCTTGGACAGCGGAGACTCTATGAATAAAATCATCAATATCGGAGTTGAATTCATAATTTTCATAGCAATATTTTAGTATAGCAAAATTTTCAGGTCTGTAAACAGCATCTTCAAGATTTTCACACTCTTTAAACGAAGATTCAATTTCATAAGCATCCATAAAAGCAACGAATTCTTCTATTTGTTCCACATCATAGTAATCATATATACCATTAGCATAAGAAGCCAAGGTTTTATCATCATTAAATTTGCAAGAAAAGGGAAGGTGTGGAGCCTTCATCCTAGAGCAACAAGTATAATCATATCTCAAGCATAGTTGCTGAGCATACCAATGCAACATATAAATTTGATCCCATAATAGTTACCCTTTTGAGTCAAGCGATAATCCCTAAAGTATTCACGTTGATCCAACGTGTCTCCTATTACATAATTGAATGGGGTTTTCTCAGGATTATCAAAGTAGTACATAATATCTTTCACATAATGGGCATCAAGGGTTTTAAGAGGTTCCCCATCTCCATGAGTAGCAAGTAAACCTAATTTTTTTGGTATTTCGTGTTCCATATCCATAACTAAAGATAGAGAACAACTTAGAACAGCAAATAAAAATTACTTAGTGATAAAGCAAACAAGCACACACGAGAATATTCACCCCACGCTATAACTCCCCGGCAGCGGCGCCAGAAAAAGGTCTTGATAACCCACAAGTATAGGGATCAATTGCAGCCTCTTTCGATAAATAAGAGTGTCGAACCCAACGAGGAGCTAAAGGTAGAACAAATATTGCCTCAACTTCTATCGACCACCGATACAACTCTACGCACGCTTAACGTTCGCTTTACCTAGAACAAGTATGAAACTAGAAGTACTTTGTAGGTGTGATAGGATAGGTTTGCAAGATAATAAAGATCACACAAATAAAAGCTAGGGGCTGTTTAGATAAAGACACAACTAAATTAGTTTCAGTAGAGAGCTTTTTGTCACGAGAAAGTTATTTGTCCCTAGGCAATCGATAACTAGACCGGTAATCATTATTGCAATTTTATTTGAGGGAGAGGCATAAGCTAACATACTATCTTTTCTTGGATCATATGCACTTATGATTGGAACTCTAGCAAGCATCCACAACTACTAAAGATCATTAAGGTAAAACCCAACCATAGCATTAAAGTATCAAGTCCTCTTTATTCCCATACGCAAACAACCTACTTACTCGGGTATGTGCTTCTGTCACTCACGCCACCCACCATAAGCAAATCATGAAAATATTGCAAATCCTACAGAGGGGATCCCTCACGCTAGTGCGACATGGAGAGCACCATAGGACATGACCAATAATAAAATATGCAACTCAAACCAATCACGATCATCAATTAACCCATAGGACAAAACAGATCTACTCAAACATTATAGGATAGCCATACATCATTGGGAAATAATATATAGTGTTGAGCACCATGTTTAAGTAGAGATTACATCGGGTAAAATAGGGGTTACACCGCTGCATAGAGGGGGGGAAGAGTTGGTGATGATGGCGGTGAAGTTGTTGGTGTAGATTGCGGTGATGATGATGGCCCCGACGGCGTTCCGGCGCCACCGGGAGAGAGGGGGGGGAGCCCCCTCCTTCTTCTTATTCCTTAACCTTCTCCCTAGATGGGAGAAGGGTTTCCCCTCTGGTCCATGGTCTCCATGGCATGGGAGGGGCGAGAGCCCCTCTGAGATTGGATCTGTCTCTCTGTCTCTCTCTATTTCTCCGTTCCCTGATTCTGCCCTTTCACCGTTTCTTAAATTCCCGGAGATCCGTAACTCCGTTTCGGCTGAATTTTGGACATGATTTTTATCCGGATATTGGCTTTCTTGCGGAGAAAGAAGGGCACCCACCGCCTTACGGGGTGGCCACGAGGGCCCAGAGCGCGCCCCCTGCCTCGTGGCCCCCCTCGGGCATCGTCTCACGTTGATTCTTCTTCCCAAAAATCACATATATTCCAAAAAAAGTCTCCGTCGGTTTTTATCCCGTTTGGACTCCATTTGATATGGATTTTCTGCAAAACAAAAAGCATGCAACAAACAGGAACTGGCACTGGGCACTGGATCAATATGCTAGTCCCAAAAATAGTACAGAAAGTTGCCAAAAGTATATGAAAGTGGTAGAATATTGGCATGGAACAATCAAAAATTATAGATACGACGGAGACATATCAACCATCTATTTACTAATCCATAATGCATTCCCTTAGGCCCAAATATGGTGAAGTGTCATGTAATCGACGTTCGCATGACACCACTAAGGGAATCACAACATACATACTATCAAAATATCGAACACATATCAAAATCACATGATTACTCGCAACATGATTTATCCCGTGACCTCAAGAACGAAGGTAACTACTCACAAACAACCAACATGATCATGATCAGAGAGGTATTAATATGCATAATGGATCTGAACATATAATCTTCCACCAAATAAAACATATAGTAATCAACTACAAGATGTAATCAACACTACTAGTCACCCTAGCAACAATCTATAGTTTCGGTAATAAGATTGAATATAAGAGATGAACTAGGGTTTGAGATGAGATGGTGCTAGTGAAGATGTTGATGGAGATTGCCCTCCCCAAGATGGGAGAGTTGTTGTTGATGATGATGACGATGATTTACCCCTTCGGGAGGGAAGTTCCCCCAGCAGAATCGCTCCGCCGGAGGGCAAAAGTGCTCCTGCTCAAGTTCCACCTCGAGGCGGCGGTGCTTCTCCCGAAAGTACACCCTTTTTTTTCTAGGTCAAAACCACTTATATACCAAAATATGGGCATCGGAGGTGGGCCGAGGAGGCCAAAACCCACTAGGGCGCGCCAGGGGGGCCTGGCGCACCCAGGTGGGTTGTGCCCACATGGTGGCCCCCATCTGGTGTTTATTGGCTCCAGTATTTCTTAAATAATCCATAAAAAATCTCCGTAAAGTTTCAGCTCATTTGAAGTTGTGCAGAATAGGTGGCCTGACGTAGCTTTTCCGGGTCTAGATTTCCAGCTGCCGGAATTCTCCCTCTTGGTGTGTTCCTTGCAAATTATGAGAGAAAAGGCATCAGAATTACTCCAAAAAGCATTATTATGGATAAAAACATTATAAATAATAGTAATAAAACATGATGCAAAATGGACGTATCAACTCCCCCAATCTTAGACCTCGCTTGTCCTGAAGCGAAAACCGAAATCAAAAAACATGTCCACATGCTTTGAGAGAGAGGTGTCGATAAAAACAAAATACAGACATAGAATCATCATGTTGATTATTATAATAGCAACAAAATTAAGCATAGGACTTTTATCAAAGAACTTTTATCATATACTTCTCATGAATAAGTAATAGTTCATCACACAATCGAAGTATAAAGCAAAAACTCTATTTGAAACCAACAAACTATGTTCTCAGTCAACTTTGCAACTACAATTCATCATCTTCTTAGGAAGGGTCACGTGTCGAAGCCTTTAGGCAAGTCCACATACTCAACAATCATATAGTCTTCTATGATTGCTAACACTCACCTTGTACCCATGAGCAAAACTTTTCAACCAGACACATAGAAAGATAGGGGCTTATTATTTTGCCTCCCAACATACTCACCTCAAGGCTGATGTCAACAATAATAACTCATGCTATCTATATTCAACTGGACATATGTGCCTAGAACTTTCCTCACCACATGATGCTTTCCAAAAGAGAAAAATAAAAGGAATATAGGGAAAACTTTGACTCTTTGCATAAAAGTAAAAGATAGGACCTTCGCAGAAGGAAGCAGAGGTTTCCATGCACTTATTTCTTGGCATGCTCAATCCCTTATTGCAAGAGAACGCCATGTTGTATTTCCCCTTAAGATGACAACCTTTATTATGCAGTCTTTCACTTTTATTCTTTGTCATCCAAGTTCGTACAACACTCAGTTTTCTCTTACACTAAATGATCTCACATATTTAGAAGCAATTTTATTGCCTTTTTGCACCGATGACAACTTACTTGAGGGATCTTGCTCGATTCCTAGGTAGGTATGGTGGAATCTTGAAGAAGATTTGGGTTTAAGGGTTTTTGGATGCACAAGTAGTATCTCTACTTAGTACAAATTTTTTGGCTAGCAAAGATAGGGGGCAAGCATAACATGTTAAAGGATCTATGACAATATGACTTCTATGTGAATATAAACAAACATAAACCATTAAGTTGTCTTCCTTGTCCAACGTCAACAATTTTGGCATAAAATATTTTGATGAAGGCTCACAATCACAAAAGATTTCTAGGATAGTATATCTATATGTGAATGTTCTCTTCCTTTATTAATTCTTTCATGAGTTGCATCATTGACTAATGCTATGTTTGTCAATTTCTAATAAAATTTTCTACCTATACTTTTCCTTATGTGGTGCTATTACCTACCATAGGATTAGTATATAATCTTTTCATTATTTGTTTCTTTTCTTCATTTATTTCCTTTCTCTTTTCCTTTCTTCATTTGCAGCATGAAAGTAAGGAAAGCAAAAACTAAAACTACTTCATTATATAACATGCACATGATTACAAGTATAGATCACTAAGCAAACTCTCAAAACAAGAAAGGATCGAACTAAACTTTATTTCATCTGAAAGCAAAAGATTGAATTAAGATAAATAAAAGCAAAAAGATAGTGGGATGATACGATACCGGGGCACCTCCCCCAAGCTTGGCGGAAGCCAAGGGGAGTGCCCATACCCGATACTCAATCCTCCTTTTGGTGGTGAAGGAGATGATGGTGGTGATGAAGGAGAGATCTTGTCCTTGGAGGAGCTTGAAGAGACCATGGTAGATGGAATCTGACAGAAAACAACAAGGAAAAGAGAACACATGATTTCTCCTCGATACGGTAATCAACAAGTTCGGGAAGTATATATAGATTTTTTTATCTTGCAGGACAAGTATTACGCTTCCTGGGAGTTTCTTTATTTCCAAAATTTTAAAATATTCCAAAACTGATAAAAGATATTTTTGCAGATTTTTCGGAGTCCGTTTACTTACTGTATCACGTACCTCCTTATTTTCACGATTCTGGAGTGTTTTGGAAGGAATCTTTTATGTGTTCTTCCGGTGTCAAAGTTTGGATAATATTACTTTTGACATTAATAGGCGTACCTGAGATATAATGCTTTATTCGTTGCCCATTGACAACCTTCGGGTTAGTGCCTTCGAAATTATTTATTTTGATGGCTCCAGACCGGTAAACCTCCTCGATGACATAGGGGCCTTCCCATTCTGAGAGGAGCTTTCCTACAAAAAAAATCTAAAATGAGAGTTGTACAAAAGAACATATTCTCCAACTTTAAACTCACGCTTTTGGATTCTTTTCTCATGCCATCTTTTAACTTTTTATTCGAATAACTTTGCATTTTCATAAGCTTGGGTTCTCCATTCATCTAATGAGCTTATATCAAATAGCCTCTTTTCACCAGCAAGTTTGAAATCATAATTGAGTTCTTTAATTGCCCAATATGCTTTATGTTCTAACTCAAGAGGCAAATGACAAGCTTTTCCATAAACCATTTTATAAGGAGACATACCCATAGGATTTTTATAAGCTGTTCTATAAGCCCAAAGTGCATCATCTAATTTCTTAGACCAATTCTTCCTGGACCTATTGACAGTCTTTTGCAGAATTAATTTTATTTCTCTATTGCTAAGTTCAACTTGACCACTAGACTGAGGATGATAGGGTGATGCAATTATATGGTTAACATCATACTTGGCAAGCATTTTACAAAAAGCACCATGAATAAAGTGTGAACCACCATCAGTCATTAAATATCTAGGGACTCCAAACCTTGGAAAAATAACTTCCTTCATCATTTTAATAGAGGTGTTGTGATCAGCACTACTGGTTAGAATAGCTTCTACCCATTTAGTAACATAATCAGCAACAACCAAAATATGTGTATACCCATTAGAGGAAGGAAAAGGTCCCATGTAATCAAACCCCCAAACATCAAATGGTTTAACAACAAGTGAATAATTCATAGGCATTTCTTGACGCTTACCAACATTACCTATTCTTTGACATTCATCACAAGATGAGACATACTTATGAGCATCCTTGAAGAGAGTAGGCCAATAAAATCCAGACTGCGATACCTTGTGAGTAGTTCTATCTCCAGCATAATGCCCTCCATAAGCCTCAGAGTGACATTTCCGTAGGATTTATCCCTGTTCATGCTCAGGTACACACATCTAATAATACCATCTACTCCTTTATAAAGATGTGGGTCGTCCCAAAAGTAATGTCTTAAGTCATAGAATAATTTTTTTCTTTTGTTGATATGTGAAGCTAGGTGGCAAATATTTAGCAACAATGTAATTAGCATAGTTAGCATACCAAGGAGTACCATTAGCAACATTTATTGCAGCTAATTGCTCATCAGGAAAACTATCATCAATAGGAAGTGGGTCATCAAGCACATTTTCAAGCCTAGACAAGTTATCAGCTACGGGGTTCTCAGCTCCTTTTCTATCAATGATATGCAAATCAAATTATTGTAACAAGAGAACCTAACGAATAAGTCTAGGTTTAGCATCTTTCTTTTCCATAAGATATTTAATAGCCACATGGTCTGTGTGAACAGTTACTTTGGAATCAACAATATAAGGTCTAAACTTATCACAAGAAAACACCACTGCTAAGAATTCTTTTTCAGTAGTAGCATAATTTCTTTGAGCACTGTCTAGAGTTTTACTAGCATAATGAATAATATTCAATTTCTTATCAACTCTTTGTCCTAGAACAGCACCAACAACATAATCACTAGCATCACACATAATTTCAAAAGGAAAGTTCCAATCAGGTGGTTGAACAATAGGTGCAGAAATTAAGGCTTTCTTGAGTGTTTTAAAGGCTTTGAGACAATCATCAGAAAAAGGGAATATCCTTTTGCAAGAGACTAGTAAGAGGCCTAGAAATTTTAGAGAAGTCTTTAGTAAATCTCCTATATGAACCAGCATGACCTAGGAAACTACGAATACCTTTAATGTCCTTAGGACATGGCATTTTCTCAATAGCATCAACCTTAGCTTGGTCCAGTTCAATACCTCTTTCAGAAATTTTATGACCCAAGACAATGCCTTCATTAACCATAAAGTGGCATTTCTCCCAATTCAAGACAAGATTTGTTTGTTCACATCTCTGGAAAACTCAATCAAGATTGCTTAAACAATCATCAAAAGACTTCCCATAAATAGAGAAGTCATCCATGAAAAACTCAACAATCTTTTCACAAAAGTCAGAGAATATAGCAGTCATACATCTTTGAAAGGTAGCAGGTGCATTACATAAACCAAAAGGCATACGTCTATAAGCATAAGTTCCAAAGGGACAAGTAAAGGTAGCCTTTTCTTGATCAGGTTGAGAAACATGTATTTGTGAAAAGCCAGAATATCCATCAAGGAAGCAAAAGTGTGTGTGCTTAGATAATCTTTCAAGCATTTTATCAATAAAGGGCAAAGGGTAATGATCTTTTCTAGTTGCTTTATTTAATTTTCTAAAATCAATTACCATTCTATAACCTGTAAAAATTCTTTGTGGAATGAGTTCATTCTTATCATTAGGAACAACATTAATACCTCCTTTCTTAGGGACACAATGAACATGACTTACCTATCTACTATCAGCTATTGGATAAATTATACCTGCTTCCAGAAGTTTTAATATTTCCGTTCTTACCACCTCTTTCATCTTCGGATTTAACCGACATTGGTGATCAACAATGGGTTTAGCATCAGGTTCCATATTAATTTTGTGCTGACATAGAGTGGGACTAATGCCTTTTAAATCATCAAGAGTATATCCAATAGCAGCCCGGTGCTTCCTTAGAACTTTCAATAATCTTTCTTCTTCATGTTCTGAAAGGTTAGCACTAATAATAACATGATATATCTTCTCTTCATCAAGATAAGCATATTTCAAAGTGTCTGGCAATTGTTTTAATTCAAACACAGGATCACCTTTAGGTGGAGGAGGACCTCCCAGAGTTTCAATAGGCAAATTGTGTTTAAGTAGAGGAGTTGTTCAAAGAAAGTATTATCTATTTCATTTCTTTCATGCATATGTGAATCATTCTCATGGTCTAGCTGATATTGTTCTAAAGGATCAGTAGGTGGCACAACAATAGAAGCAAGACCAATTGATTCATCCTTGCTAGGCAATTCTTTTTCATGATGGTCCTACTAAACTTGGAAAAATTAAACTCATGAGACTCATCACCAAAGCTAACACCCACAGTTTGTATTGAGATATAAGGGCTTCAATGAGAAGTGGATTCTTTGGATGAAGCAGCTTTTGTCAACAGGTACCTCATCTGTTCTGCTTAATGGAGTTCCTGGTAGGAAATTCATATGTAAAAAGGGTGTCACACAGGGTGATCCAGTCTCTCCCCTCCTTTTTGTCCTAGCTGTTGACCTCCTGCAGACTGTAATCAATGACATGTTCAGAAGGGGCATTCTTCATCTTCCTATACCTTGTCATGACTAGGATTACCTTGTGATTCAGTATGCTGATGACACTTTGATTATCTTGCCTGCTGACAAGAACCAACTTATAGCTCTGAAATACATGCTTAAGGTTTTCTCTATGTCAACTGGTCTTGATGTGAATTACCACAAATATTTTATTATTCCCATCAATGTGGACACTGCTGTCATGACAGAATTAGCTGCTGCTTTTGGATGCCAGATTGGGAAAATGCCATTTACCTACCTTGGGTTGCCAGTAGGAACTACAAGGCCCAAAATGGTGGATTTTATGCCTTTGGTGGACTGCATGGAGATGAGAATGACAGCTAGCTCCTCTTTTTAAAATCAGGGGGAAAGATTGCAGTTTCTGAACTCTGCCTTGTCTTCTATTCCCATTTTCTTCCTTTGCAGCTTGACTGTTCCTGCTGGAATTCTAAAGCAATTGGAGAGAATCCAGAGACAATGCCTCTGGAGGAAGAATAGGGGTGAGTCTGCCCCCTCACTTGCTGCTTGGGACCTTATTTGCAGACCAAAAAACAAGGGAGGCCTTGGTATTCTTAATCTGGGTGTTCAGAATGTGGCACTTCTGCTCAAACATGCAAAGTACTTCCTTAATAAAAAGGATCTCCCATGGGTGTCTTTAATTTGGGATTCCTACTATCATGGCAGAGTACCCCAAGGAACTTCTGATTGTGGCTCTTTCTGGTGGAAGGATATATGCAAGGTCATGCAAAACTTTAGGGAGTGTGCTTGGGTTCAGATACATGAAGGAGACACTGCCCTCATGTGGTCAGACAAATGGCAGCTTGATGAACAGGTTTCTAGTCTCCAATCCAGATTTCACAGGCTCTTTTCTTATGTTAAGGACCCCTGGATCACTGTTAAAGAGTTTTTGGACTCTCAGGACATGTTCTAGCACTTCCACCTTACTTTGTCCAGCCAGGCTTTTGATGACCTGAACACTCTTCAGTCTTTGTTGGATGGCCACAATAGAGAACCTGGGTCCAAGGATATTTGGTTTTGGAGTGGCACTGCCAAGGGATACTCACCAAAGTTGTTTTACTCACATACTTTTGTGTCAGAGTCCTTTAACCATTTGACAGCTTGGATCTGGAAGTCCTCATGTACAATGAAAATAAAAGTATTTGCTTGGATGCTTATTATGGATAGGTTAAACACCAAGGACATGGTGGAAAGGAGACATTGGCATTTGGAGGATGGAGTAAATTGTGTTCTTTGCCCTTTGCAGACTAGGGAAGCAAGAGATCATCTGTTCTTTACTTGCAATTTTAGTGTCAGAGTTTGGAACTACTTGCAAATTGATTGGTCATCTGGTGACTCTATGGATGAGTTGGTTATGAATGCCAGCAGGAGCTTTAGGAAACCCTTCTTCACTGAAGTGGTCTTTATAGCATGCTGGAATATCTGGATTGTCAGGAATGCTAAGGTCTTCAGGCATGAGAGAGCCGGATTTAATAAATGGAGAAGTGCATTCATCCATGATATTACGTTAATGCAATATAGGGTGAAATCTGCCTATAAGGATGATCTCCTTAGATGGATCTCATTTCTGCCACCTTGAGGCCTGTAATTTTAAATTGTATCTTCTCCTTCTTCCCTTAGAGTAGCTTGATTACCTCTTGTAATCCCCCTTGGTACTTGTACTTGCACTCTCTTTTAATAAAGTTTTGATATGCTGTGGGGTTTTTTCCCTACAGTGCCCAGTCAAAAAAAACACCCACAGTTTGTTTCTGACAATCTATCTTAGCATTAACGGTGTTCAAAAAAGGTCTACCAAAGATAATGGGACAAAAGTCATCTTGTGGGGAACCAAGAACAAGAAAATCAGTAGGGTATTTTATTTTCCCGCACAAGACTTCAACATCTCTAATAATCCCACAAGGTGCTATGGTGTCTCTATTTGCAAGTGTAATAGTGACATCTATGTCTTCTAACTCTGTAGGTGCCCTAATTTCTTGATATAACTTGTAAGGAATAGCACTCACACTAGCACCCATGTCACATAAACCATGATAACAGTGATCTCCTATTTTAACTGAAATGACAGGCAGGCCAACAACTGGTCTATTTTTATCCCTTTTCCGGGTTTGGCAATTCTAGCAGCTTCTGCATAGAAGTAGATAACATGCCCATCCACATCTTCTTCCAAGAGATCTTTAACCATAGAATATGAGGTTCAACTCTAATTTTTTCATCTGGTTTAGGTGTTCTAACAGAGCATTTGCTAACCACAGTTGAAACTTTAGCATGTTCCTTTATCCTAACAGGAAAAGGAGGTTTCTCAAAATAAGAAATAGGTACAACTGGATCAACATTATAAAGTATAGCTTCTTATTTAACTAGTACCAATTCTTTAATTTCTTCTTTAATAGGTGGGTAATATTTAAGCCACTTCTCCTTAGGGAGTTCAACATGAGTAGAAAATGATTCACGGAGGCTACTATCCCAGAGTCAAGTCCATATTTAGTGCTAAACTTTTGAAAAGCATTGGTATCCATAAAAGATTTAACACAATCATACTTAAGTTTAATACCCGACTCTTTACCTTCGTCGAGTTCCCAATCTTCAGAGTTGCGTTTAATTCTTTCCAAAAGATCCCACCAGAATTCAATAGTCTTCTTCATAAATGATCCAGCACAAGCAGTATCAAGCATGGTTTGATCATTACGAGAAACATGATTGGGGCATGAATATAACATTGACTTAAGCCTCCCCCAAGCTAGAGCGATACTTTCTCCTTCACGAGGCCAAAAATTATACATATAATTCCGATCACGATGACCTAGATGCATAAATTTTTGGTGGAACTCCAATTTCAGACGATTCCAATTCCATGATCCAATATCATCGCATAGCGTATACCATGCTAATGCTTTTCCCTTCAAAGATAAAGGGAAAACCTTTCTCATCACCTCATCTCCGGGTAAACCTGCAAGCTTAAACAATCAACAAACTAGTTCCACATATATCAAGTGCATATCGGGATGTTCGGTTCCATCTCCTGCATAAGGATTAGCTAGTAATTGTTCTATCATACCCGAAGGAATTTCATATTCAATATTTTTAGTAGGTGCTGTAGGTTGAGGGGCAATTAATTGTGGTTCTAGACGAGGTGAAGATACCCCGAACATACCCCTCAAAGGATTGTTTTCTAGTAACAAGTGACAATAAATTTCAGCACACTATATAAATGTTTCCTTACCGAATTCCACTTACCAAAGGTGCTTCACTCCCCGGCAACGGTGCCACAAAATAGCCTTGATGACCCACAATTATAGGGGATCAATTTTAGCTCTTTTACATAAGTAAGAGTGTCGAACCCAACGAGGAGCACAAGGAAATGACAAGTAGTTTTCAATAAGGTAGTGTCTGCAAGTGCTGAAATTGTAAGTAGCGAGTAGTTTGATGGCGAGCTAATTTGTAATGAGCAAGTAACGATAATTGTTACAAGTATGCAGCAAGGTAGCCCAATCCTTTTGAGGCAAAGGACATGCCAAAATGGTTTCTTATAATGAGCAGAGCGTTCTTGAGGGTACACGGGAATTTTATCTAGTCACTTTCATCATATTGATTTGATTTGTGTTCGCTACTTTGATAATTTGATATGTGGGTGGACCGGTGCTTAGATGTTGTTATTACTTGAACAAACCTCCTACTTATGATTAACCCTCCCGCAAGCATCCGCAACTACGAGAAAAGTGTTAAGAATAAATTCTAACCATAACATTAAACTCTAGGATCCAATCGGTCCCTTACGGAATAGTGCATAAACTAGGGTTTAAGTTTCTGTCACTCTCACAACCCACCATCTATTTACTACTCCACAATGCATTCCCTTAGGCCCAAATATGGTGAAGTGTCATGTAGTCGACGTTCACATGACACCACTAAAGGAATCACAACATACATACTATCAAAATATCAAACACATATCAAATTCACAAGATTACTTGCAACATGATTTATCATGTGACCTCAAGAACGAAGGTAACTACTCACAAACAACCAACATGCTCATGATCAGAGGGGTATTAATATGCATAATGGATCTGAACATATAATCTTCCACCAAATAAACCATATAGTAATCAACTACAAGATGTAATTAACACTACTAGTCACCCCCCTAGCAACAATCTATAGTTCCGGTAACAAGATTGAATATAAGAGATGAGATGGTGCTGGTGAAGACTTGATGGATATTGCCCTCCCCAAGATGGGATAGTTATTGTCGATGACGATGACGATGATTTCCCCCTCCGGGAGGGAAGTTCCCCCGGCAGAATCGCTCCGCCGAAGGGCAAAAGTGCTCCTACCGAAGTTCTGCCTCGAGGCAGCGGCGCTTCGTCCCAAAAGTCCTCCCCTTATTTTTTATAGGTCAAAACCACTTATATACCAAAAGATGGGCACCGAAGGTGGGCCGAGGAGGCCACAACCCACGTGCCAGGGGGGCCTGGCGCGCCCAGGTGGGTTGTGCCCACCAGGTGGCCCCCTCTGGTGTTTATTAGCTCCTATATTTCTTAAATAATCCATAAACAATTTCCGCAAAGTTTCATCTCATTTGGAGTTGTGCATAATAGGTGGCCTGACGTAGCTTTTCCCGGTCCAGATTTCCAGCTGCCGGAATTCTCCCTCTTGGTGTGTTCCTTGCAAATTATGAGAGAAAAGGCATTAGAATTACTCCAAAAAGCATTATTATGGATAAAAACATTATAAATAAAAGTAAGAAAACATGATGCAAAATGGACGTATCAAAGGGTATTTTGTAAACGGATCCCACACGCAATAAACTATATAGGCTAACTAATCAATTAATTAAACTAACTAATTACAGGGACCCCACTTGGCATAGACTAAATTAGGCCCTAAGTAATTTATCCTAATCCTAATTAAACATGGCTGGCCACGCTGGACACTAGTACAACGGGTTGTGCATGGATGGCTCACACGCACGCACGACGCAGGGTGGCTACGACCACTCAGTGAGTAGCAGCTCGAACTGGAGCGGTCTCCTGCGACAGCAGCTACGAACGGTAGCAGTAGAGCAGCAGCAAGCGACAGCAGTAGGAAGTAGCAGCAGAGCAGCAACGATGACTGCAAAGAGCAGCGGTAAGAGGAGGCAGCTGTGGTAGCAGCAAGCAGAGAGCAGCGCGACCGCGGGAACAGCAAACAACAACGCACGGGGGTAGCAGCAGCTGCGGGCGGCGCTCGGCCACGGGCGCTCGAGCAGACGCAGGGTGCGGCAGGGCGCGGGTCGCAGCGAGCACGACCAGACGCAGGCCGACGCGAGCATGCAAGAGCACAACGAAGGCGAGCTCGGGGGCGATGGCTATCGTGTGGTCGGGCAGCAGTGGGCGTGGCCAGCGAGCCGCGGTAAGTGGCAGCGAGGCCACGTGTGGACGCATGCGCATGAGGGTGCGGGCGGAGGGTGGCCGGAGCGACGGCGACAATGGTGTGCAGCGGCGGCCGGAGTCGGACGCGATGGCGAACGGCGATGGAAGGCACGACAGGACCAACGGATGATCGCTACGGGTTCCTACGGCCATTCTGAGCATGATGATGTGCTTAGGTGTGAGTTGCGATAGCTGTGCGCGCGGTGGCGACATGGACGGCGGCGACGAGCTACGACAACGATGGAAGCTAGGCTACGGGCGCGGATTCGAAGGGGGAACCGAGGGGTTTTGACGGCTCACCTTGAGTCTGCAGAGGTGCTTAACAGGCTCGGGGAGGGCTCGATAGCGCCGAAATCAAAGACGAACGCTGGCGGGTCCGAGGAAGAAGAGGACGGAGATCCGCTGATGTAGCATCGCCCAACTTGCGCTGGTGGTCGAAGTAGAAGAAGAAGAAGCAGGCGGAGCTCTTGCCGCAATCTCAGCCGGCGAGGACGACGGTGGCCACGTTGAGGAACTATTCCATGGCGACGATGGCGTCGGGTGTGCATTGAGCGGCGGATCTGAGGTGAGAGGGGGGAGTGAGGGTGCTAGGGCTTCCAAGGGAGCGAGGGGGAGCCATGTAGGCACGGGAGAGGCTCCGGATGGCTGCCCCATGGCAATCGACACCGTGGACGTGCGCCCTGCGTCCACGAGGTGCGTGGTGAACAGAGGACAGGGATGACCCGGCTGGTGGGCTAGGCTGCACTGTGGCATATGGGCCCTAAGTGCATAGTCCATTTTTCCTATTTCTCTTTTCTTTTACTTTTTTGTATTTTGTTCGCTATTTTACATTTAGTTTGTGTACTAGATGAATTTCTCTAGGGTTGAAACTTGGCATGTAATTCCATTGCAATATTTTGGTGATGTACAAAATGTCTCACAACAATTGGAATCATCTAAACATTTTTGTAAATTGAAATGGTTGGTTAAATGGCTATTGGTCCATGATACGTCTCCAACGTATCTATAATTTTTGATTGTTCCATGTTGTTTTATTATCAATCTTGGATGTTTTATAATCATTTTTTATCATTTTTGGTACTAACCTATTGACATGGTGCCGAGTGCCAGTTCCTGTTTTTTCCATGTTTTTTACATCGCAGGAAATCAATATCAAACAGAGTCCAAATGGCACGAAACTTTACGATGATTTTTTATGGACCAAAAGGAAGCAGATGGGCCCTGGTTGCACCTGGGGGGAGTTTCGAGGAGGGGACAACCCACCAGGGCATGCCAGGAGGCCCTAGCGCGCCCTGGTGGGTTGTGCCCACCTCGAGTACCCCCTGGACCGCCTCTTTGCTCTATAAATACCCCAAAAATCCTAGAACCCTAGGGGAGTCGACCAAATATTCATCCAGCCGCCGCAGAGTCCAGAAACACCAGATCCAATCTAGACACCATCACAGAGGGGTTCACCACTTCCATTGGTGCCTCTACGATGATGCGTGAGTAGTTCTTTGTAGACCTTCGGGTCCGTAGTTAGTAGCTAGATGGCTTCATCTCTCTCGCTCTTGATTCTCAATACAATGGTCTCTTGGAGATCCATATGATGTAACTCTTTTGTGGTGTGTTTGTTAGGATCGATGAACTTTGAGTTTATGATCAGATCTATGTTTTTATATCCATGAAAGTATTTGAGTTTCTTTGATCTCTTTTATGCATGATCTCTTATAGCCTCGTATTTCTTCTCTGATATTTGGGTTTTGTTTGGCCAACTCGATCTATTTATCTTGCAATGGGAAGAGGTGCCCGGTAGTGGGTTCGATCTTACAGTGCTTGATCCCAGTGACAGAAAGGGAACTGACACATATGTATCGTTGCTACTAAGGATAAAAAGACGAGATCTATATCTACCGCCATATAGATAAACGGATCTTGTCTACATCATGTCATCATTCTTATTGCATTACTCCATTTTCTGTGAACTTAATATACTAGATGCATGTTGGATAGCGGTCGATGTGTGGAGTAATAGTAGCAGATGCAAACAGGAGTCGGTCTACTAATCTTGGACGTGATGCTTATGTAATGATCATTGCCTGGATATCATCATAATTATTTGAAGTTCTATCAATTTCCCAACAGTAATTTGTTTACCCACTGTTTACTATTTTTCTTGAGAGAAGCCACTAGTGAAACCTACGGCCCCCGGGTCTTATTTCTCATATATTTGCCTTTGCGATCTACCTTTTCCTTGCTTTTATTTTCAGTCTATTAAACCAAAAATACAAAAATACTTTGCTGCACTTTATTTTATTTGCGATCTATTTATCCAATCTATTACAACCTTTTTACCCTCACGCACCAATTTCTGGCGCCGTTACCCGAAAGGGATTGACAACCCCTTTAACACGTCGGGTTGCGAGGTGTTGTTATTTGTGTGCAGGGGCTGTTTACGTTGTGTTGCTTGGTTCTCCTACTGGTTCGATAACCTTGGTTTCATAACTGAGGGAAATACCTACCGCTGCTGTGCTGCATTATCCCTCCCTCTCCGAGGAAATACCGATGTAATTCCAACTGCCATCAAGGAGAATTTCTGGCGTCGTTGCCGGGGAGGATCAAGTCAAGATAGTCTGTCGTCAACGTGCGTTCTGGCGCCGTTGCCGGGGAGAATCTTCAACATAACCAGGTTCCTAATCACAAATCTCATCTCCTTGCAATTTACATTATTTGCCATTTTCCTCTCGTTTTCCTCTCCCCCACTTCACCAAAATTTACCGTTTTATTCGCCTCTCATTTTCCGTTCGCCGTTCTCTTGCTTTCTAGTCTCGATGGCTAGCGTCCCTACTCCTCCTTTGTCACCAGATTTGAAGTCTTGTACTTCAAGCAAAGAGAAGGAGAAAATTTGAAAGATGCCTGGTATAGGCTTATGGAATCGTATCGTATTTCCAACTTAAAGGGGACGCCAAGGTTTTGCTTCGTAATTTTTACATAGGATTGGCTTTGCACCATAGACAACTTCTTGATTTCGCCGCTAAAGGAAATTTTATTGAACTTGATGCCAATGCTGCCTATGAACTTTTTAGAGGGAATCCTGGGAATTCCACCTCAAAAGAAGGGGTTTCATTTTACCCCCGAGGGAGCCCAAATGCTGGACAAACTTGGTGATTTGCATAAACATATGGTTGAAATACAGAAATATAATGAACCCCTTAAACACCTCAATGGTAGTATCAATCGCATGAATACTCTGATTACTCTTTGCAACAAGCGATTGGATATTTTGGATCTTAAGATGGTTTCTTTTCTAGAGAACTTGGGGAAGCGTAAAGAGCCTCCCGGGTTTGAGAAAACCCTTACAAAAGTTTCCAAAACTTCGGAAGACAAAACTTAGATCCTTGCTATATGCCTAGCTAAGGGCGTAAAACTATAGCGCTTGTTGGGAGGCAACCCAATGAATAAAATTTATTTTTGCTTTTTGCTTTTTGTTCTTGAGTGTTATCACAATTATGCTACTGTTATGAATGTGTTTTTTATGTTTTAGTTAGTGTTTGTGCCAAGTAAAGCCTTTAGGATCTTCTTGGGCAATAGTTGTTTGATCTTGCTGAAAAAACAGAAAGTTTGCGATCACAAAATTAATTTTCATTTTTTACCAGAGAGCGATAAAATACCCATTCCAATTGCAGTAGATAAATATACAAATTTCTCAGGTCGTCCTAATTTTTCAGAGTTTTTGGACTCATGGAAGTATTCGAAATAGTCAGATTGCTACGGACTATTCTGTTTTGACAGATTCTGTTTTCTTTGTGTTGTGTGCTTATTTTGATGGCTCTATGGTTTTCTTTGATGAGTTTTTGCCATAGAAAAGTTGGAATACAATAGATATAATACAAAAAAATATATCAATTGGTTTGATACAACACTTATAGTAGTGATCTATTATTCTTATACTAACGGATCTCGTGAAGGCTTTGTTGAGTTTTGTGTGATTGAAGTTTTCAAGTTTTGGGTTATCTTACGATGGATGAAGGAAGGATGTAAGAGCCTAAGCTTGGGGATTCCCCAACATCCGAAGCTATTATCCAAGAATGAGAAACCAACTAATCTTGGGGATGCCCCCGAGTGGCATCCCCGCTTTCTTCCAACAACTATCGGTATTTTACTCGAGACTATATTTTTATTTGTCACATGATATGTGTTTTGCTTGGAGCGTCTTGTATGATATGTGTCTTTGATTGTTTTATTTTGTGTTTTAAGTTATCAATTCTTTCTGGACACACCTATGTGATAGAGCCAAAATTATGTCATGACTTGTTAGAATTGCTCTCTATGCTTCACTTAAATCTTTTATGAGCTAGGACTTGCTCCAGTGCTTCACTTATATCTTTTTGAGCACGGTGTGCTTAGTATTTTTGAAGAAATTCTTTCTTGCTTCACTTAGATTTGTTTGAGAGTTAGTAAAATTTTGAATAAATTCTCTCTTGCTTCACTTAAATTATTTTGAGAGAAAGAAAATTTGTTATGCTCATGATCTTCACTTATATTTGGTTGAGCTTATGAAAAGCAACCCATGAAAATTAGTCTCAAAGTGATAGATATCCAAGAAGGTTAAAGTAAAGAAAATGTCATGAAGATCATTGGACAAAATAAACTTTATTCTTAGTAATATTTTAGAGATATGATGATGTGATATGTGAGTTATGTTGATGAGTTATTGTGCTCTAGTAAGAATATGGGTGTTAAGGTTTGTGATTCCCTATGCAAGTATGAAAGTCAATAGTCATGCAATGAAAATTATATCCTACTTGTGGTGCATTATTCGGTGTTAATTATTCTTAATGCTTTCTTATGAGATTATTCGTTTCTTGGTTGGTCGCTTCCCAATCTTTTGCTAGCCTTCATTTTGCACTAAGTATGACTTCTACTTGTGCATCCAAAATCCTTTAAACCAGTTTTGCCACATGAGTCCACTATATCTACCTATATGCGGTATTCTTTTGCCGTTCTAAGCAAATTTGCATGTGCCATCTCTAATTTTCAAAATAAACTTCTCTTTTGTGTGTTTGTTTCGCTCGCGGAATGGTAACGGGTGGCTAATATTTTCCATGCTAGATGTGTTATTCTCAAGATGAGTGTTTATTCACTTGTCCTTGCACGAGAGTAAGGCAAAGGTATCAGGGATTCCTAGTCCCGAAATGCAAAAACAAAAATGAATTTACTTTATGTTGTCAAATAATAAATTCCTTGGAAAGTGTTGGTATGGAGGGCACCCATGGATACAGCCAGCCATGGAAAGTGAAAGTTATGGTGGAAAAAGGAATAAACTTTATTTTCTATTTGGGAACCGCCTATGATATCTAGCATGGAAAGTGTTCGGAACTCTAAGTCATTTTCGTTGGTGGGATGGATACACCTCCAAAAATGTTTTTATCTCAAATTTTTCGCTTTGAGCTCTGGCACCTCTACAAATCCCTACTTCCCTCTGCGAAGGGACTTTCTTTTACTTTATGCAATTTTTATTTTGAAATTTGAGTCTCCATCTTCTCTCATAAAAAGCACCAACTAGGAGGCAATATGATCGTGCTCAAGTATTGGTTGTAGTTAATATTTGAGTGTGTTTCATGAATGGATCAATGTTTGAGCATGATGGGCTAGGGATAACTTATTTTAGCATTCATATTTTGAAAGACATGGTTGCTTGTTGATATGCTTGAGTATCTAAATTATTATGTCAAAACTAGACTGTTGCTTTGAATTATATAAAAGTCCAAATGTCCATGTTATAAAGAAAAGAATATGATATGACTTGATGAACATCACTCCACATCAAAAATTCTATTTTTATCACTTACCTACTCGAGGACGAGTAGGAGTTAAGCCTGGGGATGCTGATACGTCTCCAACGTATCTATAATTTTTGATTGTTCCATATTGTTTTATTATCAATCTTGTATGTTTTATAATCACTAGCAAACATGCCCGTGCGTTGCAACGGGAGTAAAAATCACACTCCTGTCACAATAAGCACGACTCAAAACCCCTTTGCAGGTCCATGTTATCTATTTGAACATAGTGTCTCATTCGTGTTGTCGCCTATTCTTCTTCCAATCTTCACCGATCATGTCACGGTGTCCAAGTGATCGCAGTGCGTCCTAACATGGTCAACTCCAAGGTGATAATCTCGGCCACCGCACTCACACCTGTCACTAAACCACGCCATCGCAAGTCAATGTCTAATAGATTAAAAACTAATATCGTTGAGCTAGGCATGACAGCTGTCCTTCCCGAGCTATGGCCTACGCCTAGTTCATACACCATCCCTCTTACGCCCTCTCAGTTTAAAATGTTTTTTTGAAAATGCATCAACATTCTTTTTTAAACACAAGCACTTTTTAAATCACATAATATTTTAAAGAGAGTGAATACTTTTTAAATTGCGAATATATTTTTAAGCATGTGAACACTTTTTAGAGTTACATGTTTTTTCATTTTGGGAAAAGAGTTAGTATTTTGTAAATTATAAAAACATTATTTTGATAAATGAACACTTTTGTTAGCACTACAAAAATATTTTTAAGATGCATAAATGACACCAAAAAAATAAAGGTGAGCATTTTTTATGAGTAAATTGGATTTGGAGTGCAACTAAATCAGGAGGTATGCACGCCCAAGCTTTTCTCCTTAACAGGCACGAATGCCATTTTTTGTATTCCTTTCTTTTCGGAGGCAAGACGAACTAATCTTTTTTCTTGAGGCAAGGCTAAATTTATTCCTCCATTCTTTTAATACCTTTTCCTTCATCAGGCACAAGGGGAATTTTTTCTCTTTTTATTTCTTTCCTTTCGGAGATAAAGCGAACTTTGTTCCTTCACTTAATTATTTTCCTTCTTGAGGCAAGGCTATATCTATTTCCCCTTTTAATTTCTTTCCTTTCCTGAGTGAAGACTGACTTTTCTTCTTTTATCTCCTTCCGTTCTTAGAGGCTTCCGCTATAAGCAAGCTTGGATTATTTAATAGAAGAAAGAATCCACTCTTGCATATACAACTGTGTCCTAGCTTGGTGGATCGTACAAGTTGTCAAGGCAAGCAGGTTTAGGGTTCGATCCCCAACTGCAGCGGCCTTTCTTTTTCTCTGCTGATTTTCTTGGGCCACACTTCAGCGGCTCAGGCCCAAGGGGGAAAAGGGTGGCAGACAAGCCCAGAAGTGCTCCCGTGCGTTCCAAAAATTGATGAACGAATTTTGCGACGTGTTCGCCGAATTAGTGCCACCTCGCATATATGTTTTAAATTCAAACTGAAAGCGTAAATTCACGGTGAACCCACGGAGTCAATCTGTGCTTTATTATTAGGGATAGATTTTATAGTCATTTTATATCATTTTTTGGTACTATCCTATTGACATAGTGCCTAGTGCCAGTTCTTGTTTTTCCATGCTTTTTACATCGCAGGAAATCAATATCGAACGGAGTCCAAATGACATGAAACTTTACGATGATTTTTTATGGGCCAAAAGGAAGCAGTTGGGCCCTGGTTGCATCTGGGAGGAGTCCCGAGGAGGGGACAACCCGCCAGGGCGCGCCAGGAGGCCCTGGCGCACCCTGGTGGGTTGTGCCCACCTCGGGTTCCCCCCGGACCGCCTCTTTCTTCTATAAATACCCCAAAAATTCCATAAACCTAGGGGAGTCGACGAAATATTCATCTAGCCGCCGCAAAGTCCAGAAACACCAGATCCAATCTAGCCACCATCACGGAGGGGTTGAACACTTCCATTGGTGCCTCTCCGATGATGCGTCAGTAGTTATTTGTAGACCTTTGGGTCCATAGTTAGTACCTAGATGGCTTCATCTCTCTCTCTCTCTCTTGATTCTCAATACAATGGTCTCTTGGAGATCCATATGATATAACTCTTTTGCGGTGTGTTTGTTGGGATTGATGAACTTCGAGTTTATGATCATATCTATGTTTTTATATCCATGAAAGTATTTGAGTTTCTTTGATCTCTTTTATGCATGATATCTTATAGCCTCATATTTCTTCTCTGATATTTGGGTTTTGTCTGGCCAACTTGATCTATTTATCTTGCAATGGGAAGAGGTGCCCGGTAGTGGGTTCGATCTTATGGTGCTTGATCCCAGTGACAGAAAGGGAACCGACACGTATGTATCATTGCTACTAAGGATAAAAATACGAGATCTATATCTACCGCCATATAGATAAACGGATTTTGTCTACATCATGTCATCATTCTTATTGCATTACTCCGTTTTTCCATGAACTTAATACACTAGATGCATGCTGGATAGCGGTCGATGTGTGGAGTAATAGTAGTAGATGCATGTAGGAGTCGGTCTACTAATCTTGAACGTGATGCCTATGTAATGATCATTGCTTGGATATCGTCACAATTATTTGAAGTTCTATCAATTTCCCAACAGTAATTTGTTTACCCACTGTTTGCTATTTTTCTTGAGAGAATCCACTGGTGAAACCTACGGCCCCCGGGTCTTATTTCTCATATATTTGCCTTTGCGACCTACTTTTTCCTTGCTTTTATTTTCAGATCTATTAAACGAAAAATACAAAAATACTTTGCTGCACTTTATTTTATTTCTGATATATTTATCCAATCTATTACAACCTTTTACCGTCACACACCAATTTCTGGCGCCGTTACCCGAAAGGGATTGACAACCCCTTTAACACATCGGGTTGCGAGGTGTTGTTATTTATGTGCAGGGGCTGCTTACGTTGTGTTGCTTGGTTATCCTACTGGTTCGATAACCTTGGTTTCATAACTGAGGGAAATACCTACCGCCGCTATGCTGCATCATTCCTCCCTCTTCGGGGAAATACCGACGTAGTTCCAGCTGCCATCAGTCCACTGTTTAATGTCCAGGGGAAATTTTATATTTTGAAAAATGTTAATTCTTTCATGAATAATTGTTAGTGAATATTTTCAACCCATAGAACATTTTTGTTTTACAGTTTGAAGAAATAATAATTTGACTCTATTTTAAATTTGAATTTGAATCGGGTTTGAATCAACGCAAGATTAACAACAATAATCATGGTGATGTGGCATAATTAGTAGAGGGTTACTGTAGCTTAATTATCTGGAGATCACAGTTCTCCTCCACTACAAGAAATCTCGTCCCGAGATTTAGGGGGCGGAGTAAGGGTGACAGATCTGGTTACGAAATTCTAATGAATCTTCTCGGTCTTGGTTGCTCTTCTCGAAGAAGTCGATCCATTATGTTGATGTCTTCATTTCTCTGTTGCAGGTCATCATGATGAAGTCAGCATCCTTTCTTCGGGAACTCCATCATACTTATGAGAGAATAAAGGGTGGGTACTCCGGGAGAATGGACCTCTGCAAGGTTGACTATCTGGTTGATAACATCGGGGAAGGTGGCGGAAAGTAACTCTCGAATTGAAACTTAAGAAAATATCGAGAGCGAAGTAAGAAGGTACCATGAGAAGTTTCCAGTAGATAGGCAATCATTCGTTACCTAAAACACAGTGTGAAAGGGGTTCAAAGTAATGGGAATAAGTATTCTGTCTGATACCAGAATTGATGATCTTTCGGGAGGTGGCTCGTGAATTATATACGAGGCCACACGCGAGGAATAACTTTGGAAACCGTGGTGTATAGTAGAGTCAGGTTTCGATCCTGTGGAACTATGGGTTATGGGCCCACCATACGAGATAAAGGTAGAAGGAGCAGTGACATCTTGCACAGTCATGATAGCAAGGCATGTCACAGGGTAGCCCGTCAGTTATGTCGACAACAACGTTGGTACCAAGGGCAAGGGACGAAGAGAACCATTTTCTCGCTTGTTGAACGAGGCGGACAAATAGGCAAAGTTCTGGTCCATCGGTGGTTACCGGAATGTCATCAACAAAAGTAACAGGGTCTTACTAACAGAGTGGTACAACGAGGTGTTTACATAAGCGGGGAAATATTACTGCTTATATAGTATAGATCACAAGAAGGGTTAAACAAACCAATGGAAAGGATAAGTGATTATTAGGTTTAAACAAAACAATGGAAAGGAAAATGAGTATACACACATATTTCAGGGGTATATCCTTCCCAAGGACAAGCGGAGCATGATATCCATGACGTGATAGAGAAAGAAAATGAAGGAAATATGCCCTAGAGGCAATAATAAAGTCGTTATTTATATTTCCTTATATCATGATAAATGTTTATTATTCATGCTACAATTGTATTAACCGGAAACTTAGTACATGTGTGAATACATAGACAAACGGAGTGTCCCTAGTATGCCTCTACTAGACTAGCTCATTGATCAAAGATGGTTAAGTTTCCTGGCCATAGACATGTGTTGTCATTTGATGAATGGGATCACATCATTAGAGAATGATATGATGGACAAGACCCATCCGTTAGCTTAGCACTATGATCGTTTTGTTTATTGCTATTGCTTTCTTCATGACTTATACATGTTCCTATAACTATGAGATTATGCAACTCCCGAATACCGGAGGAACACTTAGTGTGCTATCAAATGTCATGACGTAACTGGGTGATTATAAAGATTCTCTATAGGTGTCTCCGATGGTGTTTGTTGAGTTGGCATAGATCGAGATTAGGATTTGTCACTCCGATTGTCTGAGAGGTATCTTTGAGCCCTCTCGATAATGCACATCACTATAAGCCTTGCAAGCAATGTGACTAATGAGTTAGTTACGGGATGATGCATCACGGAACGAGTAAAGAGACTTGTCGGTAACATGATTGAACTAGGTATGATGATACCGTCGATCGAATCTCGGGCAAGTAACATACCGATGACAAAGGGAACAACGAATGTTGTTGTGTGGTTTGACCGATAAAGATCTTCGTAGAATATGTAGGAACCAATATGAGCATCCAGGTTCCGCTATTGGTTATTGACCGGTGATATGTCTCGGTCATGTCTACATAGTTCTCGAACCCTTTGGGTCCGCACGCTTAATGTTCAATGATGATATGTATTATGAGTTATGTGATTTGATGTACTGAAGGTTGTTCGGAGTCCTGCATGTGATAATGGACATGACGAGGAGTCTGGAAATGGTCGAGACATAAAGATTGATATATTGGACCATATTGTTCAGACACCGGAAGTGTTCCGGAGAGTTTCGGATAAAGCCAGAGTGCCGGAGGGTTATCGGAACCCCCCGGAAGTTAATGAGCCACCATGGGCCTTAGAGGAGAGAGGGCCGGCCAGGAGGTGGCGTGCGCCCCCAATCCGAATTGGACAAGGGGTGGGGACGATGCCCCCTCCTTCCTTTCCCTCCTAGTTGGACTAGGAAAAGGGGGAACCTACTCCTAGTAGGAGCAGGATTCCCCCCTTGGGGCGCGCCCCTTGAGGCCGGCCCGCCCCCTCCTCCCCTCCTTTATATACGAGGGAGGGGGGCACCCCATAGACACACAAGTTGATTTCTTAGCCGTGTGCGGTGCCCCTTGAGGGAGTCCTGGATTAGGGGGTCCTCGGATGGTCGAACTATATCCTTTGGCCGGACTGTTGGACTATGAAGATACAAGATTGAAGATTTCGTCCCGTGTCCGAGTGGGACTCTCCTTTGCGTGGAAGGAAAGATTGGCAATTCGGATATGTAGATCTCCTCCCTTGTAACCGACTTTGTGTAACCCTAGCCTCCTCCGATGTCTATATAAACCGGAGGGTTTAGTCCGTAGGACAAGAACAATCATAATCCTAGGCTAGCTTCTAGGGTTTAGCCTCTATGATATCGTGGTAGATCAACTCTTGTAATACTCATATCATCAAGATCAATCAAGCAGGAAGTAGGGTATTACCTCCATCGAGAGGGCCCAAACCTGGATAAACATTGTGTCCCCTGCCTCCTGCTACCATCCGCCTTAGACCACAGTTCGGGACCCCCTACCCGAGATCCACCGGATTTGACACCGACATTGGTGCATTGAGAGTTCCACTGTGTCGTCACCATAAGGTTTGATGGCTCCTTCGATCATCGGCAACGATGCGATCCAGGGTAAGGTTTTTCTCCCCGGACAGATCTTCGTATTCGGCGGCTTCGTACTGCGGGCCAACTCGCTTGGCCATCTGGAGCAGATCAAGAGCTACGCCCCTGGCCATCAGGTCAGGTTTGGAAGCTTGAACTATACTACCGACATCCGCGGAGACTTGATCTTCGACGGATTCGAGCCCATGTCAGGTGCGCCGCATAGTCATGACGAGCATGACTTAGCTCTGCCACCGGACGGTGTTCAGGAGATCACACCTATGGCTACTCCGGCCCTCAATCCGGAGCAGATCATGCCGTCCGAGGACGGGTGGATGGACCCCGCCACGGAGGCCGCACACCCAGCGACGATAGAGCCGAATACTGACTTCACCCCCTATGAGACCTGTGTTGCCGGACCCTTGGATTCGTCCCAGGCCATAGGCTCCGAACCGCCCTCGTCCGTGCCTATCGAATCTGATTGGGCACCGATCATGGAGCTTACCTCCACGGATATCTTTCAGCACCCGCCCTTCGGCGACGTGCTAAATTCATTGAGACCTCTCTCCTTGCAGGAGACCCTTGGTCGAACTATGTCTGGCTTGAATGGGAAGCGGACGACGAAGAAATTCATTTTCTACCCACCACCCACTTAATAGCCACTGTCGACGACTTAACCGACATGCTTGATTTCGGCTCCGAAGACATCGACGGTATGGACGAGGATGCAGGAGAAGAACAGGAACCACCGCCCACAGGGCGCTGGACAGCCACCTCATCATATGATATATACATGGTGGACACCCACAAAGAAAGCGATGGCAATAAGGCAACGGAGGATAATCCCCTCGAGAAGCAATCTAAGCACCGGCATCATTGGCGCCGCTCTAAGCCCCGCCATAGCAAAAGCAGCGATACCGGCACAAGAAACAATAACGCTGCGGATAGTGCCGAAGACGAAGACAATCCCCTCCAGCCAGGCTTCGAGCGGGAGGATGGGCAAGCTAGCCCTAAGGAACAGGCGGGAGACGGAGAATCAGAGGATGACAATTACATACCCCTCTCCGATGACGAGGTGAGCCTCGGCGACGAAGAATTTATCACGCCTGAGGATCCCGTCGAGCAGGAGCGCTTCAAGCACTGTCTTATAGCCACAGCAAAAAGCCTGAAGAAAAAGCAACAGTAGCTTCAAGCTGATCAAGATCTGCTAGCGGAGATGGACCGAGGTGCTGGCAGCCGAGGAATACGAACTCGAGCGCCCAACCAAAAGTTACCAAAAGCGCATGTTGCTACCCAAACTCGAGGAGGAAGCATTAAAGCCTACACTACCAGCGTATGATGCGGCTGACCGGCCACCTCGTGGCCGAGACAAAGCGGCATATCAGCCTGAAGTCCAGCCCGCACCCCGTCGCCAGTCAAACAAAAATACCAAGGTCCGTGGTAACACGTAGGACCTACGAGAAGTATTTGAAAACAAATCAGGACATAAAAGATCGATCTACGGATCACGGGGGCACGCCCCAACGCGCGACGACAACCGTCACGCCGGATATACTAAAAGCAAATCCGGCCGGGCCGAACACAGCAGACAAGACTCGTATGAACTGCGTCATGATATAGCCCGGCACAGAGGCACCGCACACCCCCTATGCTTCACTGATGAAGTAATGGATCATGAATTCCCAGAAGGGTTTAAACCCGTGAACATTGAATCATATGACAACACTACAGACCCCGCGGTATGGATAGAGGATTTTTTCCTCCACATTCACATGGCGCGCGGGGATGATCTACACGCCATCAAGTATCTCCCGCTAAAACTCAAGGGGCCGGCTCGGCATTGGCTGAATAGCTTGTCGGCAAACTCCATCGGAAGCTGAGAGAACCTGGTAGATGCATTCCTGGACAACTTCCAGGGCACTTATGTGCGGCCACCGGATGCTGTCGATTTAAGTCACATAACACAGCAGCCCGGAGAGTCAGCTAGGAAATTCTGGACTCGGTTCCTAATTAAAAAGCACCAAATTGTCGACTGTCCGGATGTCGAAGCCCTTGCGGCCTTTAAACATAACATCCGTGACGAGTGGCTCGCCCAACATCTCGGCCAAGAGAAGCCAAAATCCATGGCAGCCCTCATGACACTCATGACCCGCTTTTGCGGGGGCGAAGATAGCTGGTTAGCCCGTAGCAACAACACAACAAGCAACCCTGGAACATCAGAAGCCAGAGATAGCAATGGAAAACCCCGACGCAACAAACATAAGCACCGCAAAAATGGTGGAAATGCCGAAGATACGGCAGTCAATGCCGGATTTAGGGGCTCCAAGTCCAGTCAGCGGAATGGGCCACTCAAAAATGACAATTCGGGTCTGTCCAGTCTGGACCGCATACTCGACCACCCATGCCAAATTCATGGCACCCCAGGAACACCAACCAATCATATCAACAGAGAATGATGGGTCTTCAAACAAGCCGGCAGGTCAGGTGCCAAAAAGAAAGATAAGGGGTCTCAAAAGCGACGATGGCGACGAGGAGCCCAGATCACCGAGTACAGGAGGGCAAAAGAAATCCCCCCCACAAATCCAAATGGTGAACGTGTTAAACGGCACCTACACTCCCAACCCGGATTGGATGCACACTGAGGGAGTCCTGGATTAGGGGGTGTCCGGATGGCCGGACTATACCTTCGGCCGGACTCCTGGACTATGAAGATACAAGATTGAAGACTTCGTCCCGTGTCCGGAAGGGACTTTCCTTGGCATGGAAGGCAAGCTTGGCGATACGGATATGTAGATCTCCTACCATTGTAACCGACTCTGTGTAACCCTAGCCCTCTCCGGTGTCTATATAAACCGGAGAGTTTTAGTCCGTAGGATGAACAACAATCATACCATAGGCTAGCTTCTAGGGTTTAGCCTCTCTGATCTCGTGGTAGATCTACTCTTGTACTACCCATATCATCAATATTAATCAAGCAGGACGTAGGGTTTTACCTCCATCTAGAGGGCCCAAACCTGGGTAAAACATCGTGTCCCCTGCCTCCTGTTACCATCCGACCTAGATGCACAGTTCGGGACCCCCTACCCGAGATCCGCTGGTTTTGACACCGACATTGGTGCTTTCATTGAGCGTTCCTCTGTGTCGTCACTTTTTAGGCCCGATGGCTTCTCCGATCATCAATAGCGATGCGATCCAGGGTGAGACTTTTCTCCCCGGACAGATCTTCGTATTTGGCGGCTTTGCACCGCGGGCCAATTCTCTTGGCCATCTAGAGCAGATTGAAAGCTACGCCCCTGGCCATCAGGTCAGATTTGGAAGTTTGAACTACACGGACGACATTCACGGAGACTCAATCTTCGACGGATTCGAGCCACAGCCGAGCACGCCACACAGTCACGATGGGCATGATTTAGCTCTGCCGCCGAATAGTGCCCTGGAGGCCGCACCTGTGTCCGCTCCGACCCCTAGCTCGGAGCCGATCACACCAATCGAGGATAGGTGGTTAGACACCGCCTCAGGGGCTGCAATCTCTACGGCGATCGAGCCGAACACCTGCCCTATTCTCCGCAAAGCCCGTGACTCCAAGGAGCCGGACTCCTCTCCAGACTCCGAGCCCTCCGCGCCCCGACCGATCGAACCCGATTGGGCGCCGATCATGGAGTTCACCGCCGCGGACATCTTTCAGCACTCGCCCTTCGGCGATATTCTGAATTCATTAAAGTCTCTCTCTTTATCAGGAGAGCCCTGGCCGGACTATGGTCAACAAGGTTGGGATGCGGATGATGAAGAAATTCAAAGCCCACCCACCACCCACTTCGTAGCCACTGTCGATAATTTAAACGACGTGCTCAACTTCGACTCCGAAGACATCGACGGTATGGACGACGATGTAGGAGATGAACACGAACCAACGCCTATAAGGCACTGGACAGCCACCTCATCTCATGATGTATACATGGTGGACAAAGCCAAAGGAAGCGACGACGAGGAACACAGGGATGCAACGAGGGATCATTCACTCGAAAAGCAATCAAAGCGGCGACTTAAGCGCTGCTCCAAGCCCCGCCTTGACAGAGACAGCAGTCATACAGACCCAACCATAGAGCAGGATGAGCCGGCGGACGACGAACATGCCTTCGAGCAAGCGTCCGAACAGGGAAACTTGGATAAACAAACCTAGCACCCCGTCCCCGGCGAAAACAATAGTCCGGACAACCTTACGCCGGATAAACTCATGGAGCAGAAGAACCTCCACAAAAGGCTCGTCGCCACTGCGCATAGCCTGAAAAAGCAGAAGCAGAAGCTCAAAACTGTGGAAGATGCACTCAGAATCAGATGGAGCAAAGTACGCAACACCGCAGACAAATATGCCGGCAGTCGCCGCACAAAAAGATATCCAAAGCGAAAGCCACTGCCTGAATTTGATGAGGAGGCCTTAGAGCCCCCGCAGTCAAAAAATAGGAAAGCCATCTAGTCGGATGGACGACCGCATAGCCAGCATGGAGCGGCAAGCGGCGCCACACACAAGCTGGCATGCGATCCACCAAAGGATCCGCATCAAAAAGACGGCCCAACCAGATCTATATACGGGCCAAGAAAGCAAGCTCTAGTAAGCAATGCAACACAACAAATATCCGAACATCACGGCACACCCAAATACAGGGGTGCCGCACACCCCCTATGTTTCACCGATGAGGTGCTGGACCATGAATTTCCAGCGGGATTCAAGCCCATAAACATAGAGGCGTGTGATGGAACAACAGACCCTAGGGTCTGGATCGAGGATTATATCCTCCACATACACATGGCCAGAGGAGATGACCTCCACGCCATAAAATACTTACCCCTCAAGCTTAAAGGGCCAGCCCGGCATTGGCTCAAAAGCCTTCCCGAAAACACCATTGGAAGTTGGGAAGAGCTTGAGGATGCTTTCCGAGCAAATTTTGAAGGGACCTATGTCCGCCCTCTGGATGCAGACGATCTCAGTCACATAACTCAACAGCCCGGAGAGTCAGCCCGGAAATTCTGGAATAGATTTCTTACTAAAAATAACCAGATAGTCGACTGTCCGGACGCCGAAGCCCTAGCAGCTTTTAAGCACAATGTTCGAGACGAATGGCTCGCCAGACACCTCAGCCAAGAAAAGCCAAGAACAATGGCCGCATTGACAAGCCTCATGACCCGCTTTTGCACTGGAGAGGACATCTGGTTGGCAAGATGTAGCACCAGCGACCCAAGTACATCCGAAGTTAGGGATGGAAACGGAAAACCCCGACGCAGCAAGGACCAGCGCCGGAATAAGGGAAACAGCCTGAAGAGCACGGCGGTCAATGCCGGATTCAAAAGCTCGCGGCAGAATCAGAGAAAGCCGTCCCTCAAGGATAACAGGGACGAGCTATCCAACTTAAACAAAATCTTGGACAAGATATGTCAAATACACAATAATCCCGGGAAGCCTGCGAACCATACCCACAGAGATTGTTGGGTTTTCAAGCAAGCCGGCAAGCTCAACACCGAACACAAGGGGCTCGACACACCAAGTGAGGACGACGACGAACCTCACAAGCAGAGCACCAGGAAACAAAAGGATTTCCCACAAGAAGTCAAAACAGTAAACTTACTTCACGTGACGAACAGAACGTCGCCACAAGAGATACGCGCCATACGGCCTATCCCAAAGGAGTCTCTCCAATGGTTGTTAAAACCAATCACCTTCGACTATCAGGATTACTCTAGAAGTATCCGGAACGCAGGCTGGACTGCCTTGGTATTAGATCCAATAATCGGCGGACTCCATTTTACAAATGTCCTGATGGACGATGGAAGTGGTCTAAACCTGTTATACCAGGACACAATCCGCAACATGGGGATAGACCCAACAAAAATTCGCCATAGCAAAACCTCCTTTCAAGGGGTAACGCCAGGCCCGAATGCCCGTTGCATGGGTTCTCTCCGGCTAGAGGTTATGTTCGGCTCCCCTGATAACTTCCGTTGCGAACAGCTAACTTTCCACATCGCCCCATTCTCAAGTAGCTATCAAGCACTGCTGGGACGTGAAGCTTTCGCCCACTTTAACGCAATACCGCATTATGCATCTCTTACGCTTAAGATGCCCAGTCCATGAGGCATCATCTCATTAAAGGGAAAACATTGAGTGTTCCTCCCGCGCGGAAAACAGTGCGGCTGCCTTAACAGCCCCACAATAAAGCGGCTTCACCAGCCAAACCATCTAAACAGGTCGTCAAGACCACGAACATGGCTAGATGAGTCCGGCATAAACATACAATTGATAAAGGCTTAATAGCCGTATACCCCTGTACTAGGGGCTCCGCGCATATAAAACAAGAGACAATAAAGCTCAATTTTACCCATTTCGATTCATATTTTGTTTATTTAGTATAACTCATGTTCGGCACGATCTTTCTTTAACTAAGTTCCTCTCTTTTACAGATGAACACCGTGCTACGCCCGTCCAGGATACGGCACAACGGAGACACAGGCGCAGACGTGCAGCAGGGACCCCTTCCAAGGATTCTTTTCAGATTAAGACCCTACGTAAACCTTTTTTACTGTCTCTTGTTGATACACATCCCCTGGTTTCTTGGTATAACCAAGGAGGAGGCTGGCGTTTTGGCACGTGGCCACATCAGAGTTTTGCACGTACCTGGACACTAGGGGCTTATTACTAAGGGCATTATCCCGCCCGCCCTCATAAAGACCGAATACCTTAGGGAGTGTTTGGCGTCGCGAGTTTGGCCTTATATGCATCAGCTCCGAATCATGTCTTTGGTCAAATGTTGGGTTTGCCCGGCTCCTGTGTTTTGCTGCCTTACGTTCCGCTCTATAAGCTAAGGCGGCACCAGGAGAACTACTGCAATTGTGCCCCGGTTCGGCCAGGCGAGCACCTCAGTAGAGAAAGCCGAAAACTGACTGTCATGATATAGTGTGAGACTGGTCAACCACTCGATGACATACCAGAATCTTTAGGATTCCTCCGCATTAACGAAGGGCCGTTTCCCGGCCAGGCACATACGCGCCCCGAGTTCGGGCGAGCGCAGGCGCCACCAGGGGCTATATAAGTAGCCTCAATGTCAAACTCCTATGGCTAAGTGAAAGTGATAAAGCATCATAGTCCGATTGCCTAGTTCGCTGCGCTATCACCTCCTTTGTAGGACCAAGACGTTGGATCAAGTGTGAAAATGCGCCTTCTGCGAACACCCCCGCATTATGTGCGTGGGGGCTGAAGCCGACGACTGCCATCTTTCAGATTATATATACATATATGTTAAACGGCCGCACAAGAGGTATCATAATACTTGTAGGCACAAGTATAAAAAGCTTCTACAATTTATCAAAATATTGTTTCACAATAATACATGCTATTCGAATATAGTATCCTTCGAGCACTGCGTCTCTATTAAACGAGCGCCTTGTAGAACTTTCTGAAAATAGCGCTCGGCAGGTACTCGGCTTCCATCCGAGTCTGGGGATGCAACAGCGGTGGCTTCCATTTCCGCCCAGTATGTCTTGACATGGGCAAGAGCCATCCGCGCACCCTCTATGCACACTGACCTCTTCATCGCATTGATATGGGCGCCGCACCAAGGAACTGCTGCACCAAGTTGAAATAACTTTTCGGCTCTGGTCTCTCTGGCCACAGATGACTCACGACATACTTCATGGCGAGTCCGGACAACCTATTTAGCTCGGCCCATTCGGCCAAACGATCGGCTAATGACAGTGGACGCTCTGGATTGTGGAATTGCGACCAGAAGAGCTTTTCCACTTCGCGATCTTCTTGATCTCGGAAGTGCTCGGCCGCATCTGCGGCACTCACTGCTAAATCTAGATAGGTGTCCGCCGTACTCCACATCTGGTCTAACGGAGCATGTTTAGGATCACAGAACTTCCTCCGCAGCATAAAGGGCTTTCCAGCCGCGATTTCTCCGGCCTGACACAGCTCCTCCTTCACAGCTCTCATCACAGAGTGAGCATCCTTGGCATCGGCAATGGCCTTATTCAGGTCCGTCTGTTCTGCCCGATCTTCTTTTTCAAGAAGCTTGCAACGGTCAGCAGCGTTCTTCAGCTTCATGGCCATCTCAGTCATTTCCTTCTTGCTTCGGCAGTGAGCAGCCTGTTCGGCTTTCAGCTCTTCAATTGCCTTTCCGGCAGCCGCATCACTTTTCCTAGCTTGCTCCTTGGCTCGGGCAAGTTCCGCCCGAAGATTCTCCATGGCAGCAGCACCATCTGCATCAAGCGCACACATTGTAAGATATCGGCATAAAGCTCCTCTTACCAGGCGCCGCTGAAGGAATTACATACCTTGTGCCTCGTCAAGCCGCTTGTTGACAAGCGCGATGTCGGCATCTGCCACGTCAAGTTACCGCTTTAGCTCGGCAAATCCATCAGTCCGGCTGGCCACCGGACACTTCGCCACCTACGTATAAAGGCGACATATTAGACCTGGGATTATGATCCTCTGTGCGCCGTCACTTTTGACAACACACAGAGTCTCAGGGGCTACTATCTACACAGGGCGCATCTTATTTATGCGCAACTTTCCAAAAAGGGTACATTATTTTGCGTACCTCAAAACCTGTCAGTAAACTCCTGACGGCCTCGTGCAATCCGCTCTCCGCGGATGAAATCCTCTCAATCACCGTACCCATCAATGCACGGTGCTCCTCTGAGATAGATGCTCGCCCTAGCAGATCCTTCAGCTCCTCCGACCGCGCACCAGACGGCGCCGGACTCATCCGATGGCCCTTTTCGAAGGCCGGACACGGAGGGCTTTGGGGGGCATATGACTACCTTCCGGCCCCGCCGGATTCGGAGAAACCCTCCGCGACGATACCTCAGGGTCGCCCGCCTTGCAAGGCGGTACGGCAGGGGGAGGCGTTCTGCTCTCCATCATCTCCGGAAGAACATCCCCCGAAGACGAGCTCTGTTGAGAAGGGCTAAGGTCCGAGCTACAAGGTAAATTTTCGATTACTTTTCTCAGATATAAAGCAGGGATTTCTCTCGTTTCTTAAAAAGAAAACTCCTCTCTACTTACGGCTCAGTGGAGGGCTAATCCCCTTGAGGGAATAATTCGGCTGAAGTATCCCCCAGCACAGGACCCTCTGGCGAAGATTTCTTCCCCCGCTTTAAGGCCATGGTCTCTGGGTCTTCAGAGGCGGTCCTCTTCTTCCCCTGAGGAGAGGAATTTTCGATTCCTCCCTTCCGGACAACCTCCTTTGAGGAGACTGTAGCTCCCTTGTCCCCTCCCTCGCTTCCCTTTGAAGGCACAACCTCCAACATCCTGACTAGCACGGGACCCGACGTGGTCTCGAGGAGGGGGGCCAGACACCTGATTAGCTTTGCTTTCGCTATCCACTCCTGTTTAAAGGACAACTCTTTTAGGGGCAATTTTATGATAAATATGTGGATAGCGAGTCCGGGCACAAGGCTACTTACTTGAGTATTCGGACGATTGCAGCTCAGACCTGCGTCCTCCGTAGAATCTGGACACACTACTTGTGGTCCGAAGAACAATTTGTACATCTCCACCGGCATCATGCCAAGAAAATGTTGGAGAACTCATGGTCCCTCCGGGTTGAACTCCCACAGGCGGAGGGGGCGACGTTTGCAGGGCAGAACTCGGCGAATTAACATAACCTGCATCACCATGACCAGACTGATGTCTCTTTCTAGGAGATCTCGGATGTGGCCCTGCAATAGGGGCACGTCCTTTGCCGGCCCCCAGTCCAGCCCCGTATTGACCCATGACGCCAGTCGTGGCGGGGGACCCGAGCGAAAGGCAGGTGGCGCCACCCACTTAGGGGCCCTGGGAGCGGTAACATAAAACCACTCTCGGTGCCATAAGCTAGAATCCTCTTAAAAAGAGCCCTCGGGCCATGGAGT
Source organism: Triticum urartu (assembly GCF_003073215.2). NCBI lineage: Eukaryota > Viridiplantae > Streptophyta > Magnoliopsida > Poales > Poaceae > Triticum > Triticum urartu. The sequence goes on along the minus strand of NC_053024.1, from coordinate 444,150,764 downwards.
ACCAACATTCTTGCTTATAAAAGCACCTCCGCACTCCGCATGCCGTCCCTCGATCATCTTCGGCTCTACTTTGAAGGTCTTGAGCCATAGTCCGAAGTGAGGAGTAATACGGAGGAAGGCTTCACACACGACGATGAATGAGGAAATATGGATGATGGACTCCGGGGCTAAGTCGTGAAATTCCAGCCCATAATAATACATGAGCCCCCTCACGAAGGGATCCGTCGCGAAGCCTAGCCCCCGAAGGAAGTGAGACATGAACACCACACTCTCACCGGGCTTGGGAGTGGGAATGACCTGCCATTGAGCAGGCAGCCTATGCGAGATTTCGCCGGTCAAGAACCTGGCCTCTCTCAACTTCAGCACGTCCTCCTCCATGACGGAGGAAGGCATCCATCGGCCTCGAAGGTCGGAACCGGACATTGTCGAAGGTCCGAAGCGCCTGAAATCTGGAGCCTTGGGTGTTGGAACTCGAGGCGAAGGGCGAACTCGTTTGAGATTGAAAGAAAGGAGTAAGGCCTTGGTCTCTTTATAAGAGGTCGAATACCAAGGGCCTTCCCCGTGACCGTTTGGGACTCGCCTTTGATCGAGAAAATATACCAACGGGTACAGTTGGGTTACCCGCGCCCGTGTTGATGAGAATCCCAGAATAAGGGGACACGATCTCTGCTTTAACAAGACGTGCCAAGGAAACCACCTCACTAAACGCGCTAAGGTGGGACAATAAAACGATTCGAATAAAGACTTGGCCGTGGTGTGATCTCACGCACGGAATACGTCAGCAGATTAGATTTGTGTAAATATTATTCTCTCTATGGAAATATGTGGAAACTTATTTTGCAGAGCTGGACATTACCTTTGTGTTCAAAATCTTCTATGAAGTACTTGGAGGAGGAACCTGCCTTGCAATGCCGAAGACAATCTGCGCGCCGGACTCGTCGTCATTGAAGCCTGGTTCAGGGGCTACTAAGGGAGTCCTGGATTAGGGGGTGTCCGGATGGCCAGACTATACCTTCGGCCGGACTCCTGAACTATGAAGATACAAGATTGAAGACTTCGTCCCATGTCTGGAAGGGACTTTCCTTGGCGTGGAAGGCAAGCTTGGCGATACGGATATGTAGATCTCCTACCATTGTAACCGACTCTGTGTAACCCTAGCCCTCTCTGGTGTCTATATAAACCGGAGAGTTTTAGTCCGTAGGACGAACAACAATCATACCATAGGCTAGCTTCTAGGGTTTAGCCTCTCTGATCTCATGGTAGATCTACTCTTGTACTACCCATATCATCAATATTAATCAAGCAGGACGTAGGGTTTTACCTCCATCTAGAGGGCCCGAACCTGGGTAAAACATCGTGTCCCCTGCCTCCTGTTACCATCCAACCTAGACGCATAGTTTGGGACCCCCTACCCAAGATCCGCCAGTTTTGACGCCGACACACACCCTTAGGGATGTCGACTTAACGGAACTAGTCGTCCCACAATATAAACTAGGGCCGATCACCTTCCACCGCATGGATCGTCCGGTTAACACCAATCAGGGCAATCCAGCCGCACTAGCCCCCGACGCAATAATTGACGGGTTCCACCTCACACGAGTCCTTATGGACAGAGGGAGCAGTCTAAACCTGCTTTACCAGGACACAGTGCGCAAGATGGGCATCGATCATTCGGTGATCAAGCCCACTAAAACCACCTTCAGAGGTATTATACCAGGTATGGAGGCCAGCTGTACAGGCTCCATCGCCCTTGAGGTAGTCTTCGGATAATTACCGTGCCGAAGAGTTAATCTTCGACATCGTTCCCTTTCGCAGTGATTATCAGGCACTGCTCGGACGAACCACGTTCGCTCGATTCAACGCGGTACCACATTATGCCTACCATAAGCTCAAGATGCCCGATCCGCGCGGCGTCATCATGGTTAATGGCAAGGCCAAACTTCCCCTCGGCACCAAGGAGTATACCGCTGCTTTAACAGCAGAAGCTACAAGTGGCACCTTCCAACCGAACCTCGAGTCGATGGCCCGATTCCCGGACACCGCCAAAGGACTTTGAACTACTTCGCGGCAGGATAGCCAGGCTCGTCCAGAGCTCAATTAAACACTCCGGCGAAGGCCAGGACAGGCAACATACCGCGGCTCAACCGCTCTGCGGCACACGAGCATTCCTTACATTTTGTTTGCAGGTTCAACTTTGCGTAGACCAGGACTGGCGATATGGAAGCAGCTCAAACGCACAAGGGAATCCTTAGATATTCCCCGCGATGGCCATCCGACTATACTCCGGATCCGCACACAACTTCTTCCCCCTGGTCTCAGCAGGTTCCATAGTCATATTTCTTTTTTATCACATTACCTATACTCACACACATCGACGTACTATTCAAATACAACATGTGGATTTATACAACGCTTATCTACTGTTATTTCTTGTTGAAATTCTTTTGTCAAGTGGCATCCGCACACCGCGATATGCCTTAAATATGCCAGGGGCTTCGTTTTACCCATAATACGGCAACAAAGTCCGAACACCTTCATGGAAGTTTGGCACCCCAAACTTATAGCATTATATGCATCAGCTCCGAATCATGTCTTTGGTCAAATGTTTGGTTTTCCAGGCTCCCATGTTTTGCTGCCTTACGTTCCGCTATATCGGCTAAGGCGGCACAGGGAGAACTACTGCGATTGTGTCCCGGTTCTTTCGGACGAGCACCTCAGTAGAGAAAGCTGAAAACTGACTGTCATGATACAGGGAGAGCTGGTTAGCTGTTCAAGAGGTTGTAAAATCTTTAAGGATTCCTCCCGCATAATGCCATAACCAATGCAGCGTGCGATGGATCGGATTTTCTTACGATCAGGTGCTTATATAGCCCCTCGTGCGGTCTTCCGAACACCAGGGGCTACGCCTACCTTCCTTTTCTAAAGCTCCTATGGCTAAGTGAGAGTGATAAAGCCCTATAGTCCGATTGCCTGGTTTGTTGTGCTGAACACCTCCTCCAAAGGACCCAAAACTGGGATAAAGAGTGATCAGGTTTATCCCGAACACCCCCGTACTTCCTACGTGGGGGCAGAAGCCGATGACTGGCCAACTCTCAGGATTAATATATAAAACGGCCATGCAGGAGGATAAACTTTTATATAACAGGCATTAAATAATAGAAATGACCTTGTTCAACATTACAAAGGACAACATGATTGTATTCATGGAAATATAATGTCCTTGGTGCATTGCTCCGCCACAAGGCAGGATCCTTTCAGGACACTTTCATAATATAATTCGGGCTTGTGGTGCCCCTTCCCCTCTGGCGGTCCCTCAATCATCACCTTTTCAGCATCCATCTTCCCCCAGTGCACCTTTGCGCGGGCGAAGGCCATTCGCGCATCCTCTATACAGACCGACCGCTTGATGACGTCAAGTTGAGGGCAGACACTCACAAGCTGCTTCACGAGCCCGAAGTAGCTGCCTGGAATCGGCTTGGCGGGCCATAGCCGGATAATCAAATCTTTCATGGCTAGCTCGGCTGCCCTATGCAGTTCGATCATCTGTTTCAGTTGGTCGGCAAAAGGCACCGGATAATTCGATGCCAAATACTGCAACCAGAAGAGCTTATCCATAGTGTTCCCTTCTTTGGCTCGGTAGAATTGGGCGGCATCCGATATGCTGTGGGGCAGTTCCGCAAATACCCCTGGAGAAATCCGAACTCAAGGTTAGAAACATGATTTTATCCTCAAATACTCGCTTTACATGGAAAAAAGCCTTACCCGCCGCGATCGTCCTCGCCTCTTGGATCTCCTGCTGGGCGCCTTGGGTTTCCCCCTGGGCATCGCGCGCAGCCTGATGAGCCCTGGCGAGTTTGAATTCTTTCTCTGTTAAACTCTGCTCCAAGGTCTTGCATTTCTTCACGGACTCTTGAAGCTCCTGCCCAGCTTCAATAACCCTGGCCTCGTGCTTCTCACGAAGAGCCTGCTCTGCGGCTGCCTTTTCCTCGACCTTGGCAACAGCCTTCCTCAGAGCCTCGACTTCGTTCATCACCCCTGGCGCAAATAAAGAAACATATTTTATCATACTGGAAATTTGCTCGCACTGAACGCGAACAAGGCTTGCACATACCTTGCTTATCTTCCAACTGCCTTTTCAACTGGCCAAGTTCTTCTTTGGCCCGCTCCAGACTTTGATTCAGTCCGGAGACCTCCATAGTATGAGAGGTAGCAGCCGCTGCAGACGCCTGCTTATAAAAGAAGAGAGATAGATGTCATCAAGTGAGTCTTCCGGCGAAAATAAAATTGATCATCTGTCCGGTCCTTTCTTGCACCGAACAGTGTATCAGGGGCTACTATCTATACTATGACACTCTTCGAAACCTCATAAAACATACCTCAAAGCCTTTTATAAGGCTGATACAGGCTTCATTCACTCCACTCTCAGCAGACTGAATCTCCTTAATCACCGCACCCATCAGGGCACGGTGCTCATCGACGATGGAGGCGCTCTTCAGCGCTGCCAACAAAACATCTGGCACCTCTGGTTGGACATAGATTGCCGGTGGAACAAGCACGCCCCCTCCATCGAGGGAGGCCGCCTACTTGATTCTGGAGCCGTATTGGTCTCCGGAATTGCGCCCGGCTGGGAGCCGAATTCAAGATGGCTCCCGCCGTCGACCCCCATGGGAATCTTCTCCCCCACGTCTCCGGCCCGCGAAGTTTGACCTCCAGGCGCCGTTTTCACGATCTCTTCCCCCCTCCTTGGCCGGGTGATATGTCTCCAACGTATCTATAATTTTTTATTGCTCCATGCTATATTATCTTCTGTTTTGGACATTATTGGGCTTTATTATTCACTTTTATATTATTTTTGGGACTAACCTATTAACCGGAGGCCCAACCTAGAATTGCTGTTTTTTTGCCTATTTCAGAGTTTCGCAGAAAAAGAATATCAAACGGAGTCCAAACGGAATGAAACCTTCGGGAACATGATTTTCGGAACGAACATGATCCAGGAGACTTGGACCCTACGTCAAGCAACCAACAGGGAAGCCACGAGGTAGGGGGCGTGCCTACCCCCCAGGCGCGCCCTCCACCCTTGTGGGCCCCCTATTGCTCCACCAACGTACTCTTTCCTCCTATATATACTTGAGAGAAGCCACTAGTGAAACCTATGGCCCCGGGTCTATCTTCCATCATATTAATCTTCCAACACTTAGTTATTTTCATTGCCTTTTATTTTACTTTGCATCTTTATCATAAAAATACCAAAAATATTATCTTATCATATCTATCAGATCCCACTCTTGTAAGTGACCGTGTAGGGATTGACAACCCCTTATCGCGTTGGTTGAGAGGATTTATTTGTTTTGTGTAGGTGTGAGGGACTCGCGCATAGCCTCCTACTGGATTGATACCTTGGTTCTCAAAAACTAAGGGAAATACTTACGCTACTTTGCTGCATCACCCTTTCCTCTTCAAGGGAAAACCAACGCAGTGCTCAAGAGGTAGCAAGAAGGGTTTCTGGCGCCGTTGCCGGGGAGGTCTACGCAAAAGTCAACATACCAAGTACCCATCACAAACCCTTATCTCCCGCATTACATTATTTGCCATTTGCCTCTCGTTTTCCTCTCCCCCACTTCACCCTTGCCATTTTATTCGCCCTCTCTCTCTATCCTCCCTCTCTTTCTCTATTTGCCTCTTTTTTGCCCGTTCCTCATTTGCTTGTGTGTTGGATTGCTTGCTTGTCACGATGGCTCAAGATAACACTAAATTGTGTGACTTTACCAATACCAACAACAATGATTTTATTAGCATTCCGATTACTCCTCTTACTGATGCTGAATCTTGTAAATTAATGCTGCCTTGCTGAATCTTGTCATGAAAGATCTGTTTTCCGGCCTTCCTAGTGAAGATGCCGCTACCCATCTAAATATCTTCGTTGATTTGTGTGATATGCAAAAGAAGAAAGATGTGGACAATGATATTGTTAAATTGAAGCTATTTCCTTTTTTGCTTAGAGATCGTGCTAAAGCTTGGTTTTCGTCTTTGCCTAAAAATAGTATTGATTCTTGGAATAAGTGCAAAGATGCTTTTATCTCTAAGTATTTTCCTCCCGCTAAGATCATCTCTCTTAGAAACAATATTATGAATTTTAGCAACTTGATCATGATCATGTTGCACAAGCTTGGGAGAGGATGAAATTAATGATACGTAATTTCCCAACACATGGTTTGAATTTGTGGATGATTATACAAATTTTTTATGCCGGACTGAATTTTGCTTCTAGAAATCTTTTAGATTCGGCCGCGGGAGGCACTTTTACGGAAATCACTTTAGGAGAAGCTACTAAACTCCTAGATAATATTATCGTTAATTATTCTCAATGGCACACTGAAAGATCTACTAATAAAAAGTGCATGCGATAGAAGAAATTAATGTTTTGAGTGGAAAGTTGGATGAACTTATGAAATTATTTGCTACTAAGAGTGTTTCTTCTAATCCTAATGATATTCCTTTGTCTACTTTGATTGAGAATAATCATGAATCTATGGATGTGAATTTTGTTGGTAGGAATAATTTTGGTAACAACGCGTATAGAGGAAACTTTAATCCTAGGCATTATCCTAGTAATTCCTCTAATAATTATGGTAATTCCTACAACAATTCTTATGGAAATTTTAATAATATGCCCTCTGAATTTGAGACTAGTGTTAAGGACTTTATGAATTCACAAAAGAATTTCAATGCTTTGCTTGAAGAGAAATTGCTTAAAGTTGATGATTTGGATAGGAACGTTGATAGAATTTCTCTTGATGTTGATTCTTTAAAACTTAGATCTATTCCTCCTAAGCATGATATCAATGAGTCTCTCAAAGCCATTTGAATTTCCATTGATGAGTGCAAAGAAAGAACCTCTAGGATGTGTGCTAAGAAATATTCCTTTTTAAGAATGTGTTCTTCTAGTTTCCATGATAATAAAGATGAAGATCTAAAAGTTATTGATGTGTCCCCTATTAAATATTTGTTTTGCAATATGAATCTTGATAGTGATGGGACTGAATATGATCCAACTTTACCTAGAAGGCGTTCCAAAAATTCGGAGTTTTTAGATCTTGATGCTAAATTTGATAAAAGTGGGATTGAAGAGATAAAAACTCTAGATGTTAATGAACCTACTATTTTGGATTTCAAGGAATTTAATTATTATAGCTGCTTTTTGATAGATTGTATTTCCTTGTTGAAATCCGTGCTAAATTCTCCTCATGCTTATAGTCAAAATAAAGCTTTTACCAAACATATTGTTGATGCTTTGATGCAATCTTATGAAGAAAAACTTGAGTTGGAAGTTTCTATCCCTAGAAAACTTTATGATGAGTGGGAAACAACTATTAAAATTAAAATTAAAGATCATGAATGCTATGCTTTGTGTGATTTGGGCGCTAGTGTTTCCATGATTCCAAAGACTTTGTGTGATTTGTTAGGTTTCCGTGATTTTGATGATTGCTCTTTAAACTTGCACCATGCGGATTCCACTATTAAGAAACCTATGGGAAGAATTAATGATGCTCTTGTTGTTGCAAATAGGAACTATGTGCCCGTAGGTTTTATTGTTCTTGACATAGATTGCAATCCTTCATGTCCTATTATTTTTGGTAGACCTTTCCTTAGAATGATTGGTGCAATTATTGATATGAAGGAAGGAAATATTAGATTCCAATTTCCGTTAAGGAAAGGCATGGAACACTTTCCTATAAAGAAAATTAAATTACCTTATGAATCTATTATGAGAGCCATTTATGGATTGCCTACCAAAGATGGCAATACCTAGATCTATCCTTGCTTTTTATGCTTAGCTAGGGGCATTAAACGATAGCGCTTGTTGGGAGGCAACCCAATTTTATTTTTATTCCTTGATTTTTGCTCTTGTTTAGTAATAAATAATTTATCTATCATATTTTTTGGTTGTACTTTTTGTGTTTAATTAGTATTTGTGCCAAGTAGAACCGTTGGGAAGACTTGGGGAAAGTCTTGTTAATCTTGCTGTAAAAAACAGAAACTTTAGCGCTCACGAGAACTGCTGCCATTTTTATTTGGAAAGTGATATTTAGTTAATTATTTTTTAAGATGATTAATATATAAATTACTCACGTCCAGCAATTTATTTTACAATTTTTGGGGTTCCAGATCTTTCTCTAGCTACAGATTTCTACAGAATGTTCTGTTTTTGACAGATTCTGTTTTTCGTGTGTTGTTTGCTTATTTTGATGAATGTATGGCTAGTAAAATAGTTTATAAACCATAGAGAAGTTGGAATACATTAGGTTTAACACCAATATAAATAAAGAATGAGTTAATTACAGTACCTTGAAGTGGTGTTTTCTTTTCTTTCACTAACGGAGCTCACGAGATTTTCTACTTTAAGTTTTGTGTTGTGAAGTTTTCAAGTTTTGGGTAAGGATTTGATGGATTATGGAACAAGGAGTGGAAGGAGCCTAAGCTTGGGGATGCCCATGGAGCCCCCAAGATAATCTAAGGACACCAAAAAGCCAAAGCTTGGGGATGCCCCGGAAGGCATCCCCTCTTTCGTCTACTTCCATCGGTAACTTTACTTGGAGCTATATTTTCATTCACCACATTATATGTGTTTTGTTTGGAGCATCTTGTATGATTTGAGTCTTTGATTTTTAGTTTACCACAATCATATTTGCTATACACACCTTTTGAGAGAGGCACACATGATTCAGAAATTATTAATACTCTATGTGCTTCACTTATATCTTTTGAGTTATATAGTTTTGCTCTAGTACTTCACTTATATCTTTTAGAGCACGGTGGTGGATTTGTTTTATAGAAACTATTGATATCTCATGCTTCACTTAGATTATTTTGAGATTCTTAAATAGCATGGTAATTTGCTTAAATAATCCTAATATGCTACGTATTCAAGATTAGTAAAAACTTTCTTATGAGTGTTTTGAATACTAAGAGAAGTTTGATGCTTGATGATTGTTTTGAGATATGGAGGTAGTGATATTAAAGTTGTGCTAGTTGAGTAGTTGTGAATTTGAGAAATACTTGTGTTGAAGTTTGCAAGTCCCGTAGCATGCACGTATGGTAAACGTTATGTAACCAATTTGAAACATGAGGTGTTCTTTGATTGTCCTCCTTATGAGTGGCGGTCGGGGACGAGCGATGGTCTTTTCCTACCAATCTACCCCCTAGGAGCATGCGCGTAGTGCTTGGTTTCTGATGACTTGTAGATTTTTGCAATAAGTATGTGAGTTCTTTATGACTAATGTTGAGTCCATGGATTATACACACTCTCACCTTTCCATCATTGCTAGCCTCTTCGGTACCGTGCATTGCCCTTTCTCACATTGAGAGTTGGTGCAAACTTCGCCGGTGCATCCAAACCCCGTGATATGACACGCTCTTTCACACATAAACCTCCTTATATCGTCCTCAAAACAGCCACCATACCTACCTATTGTGGCATTTCCATAGCCATTCCGAGATATATTTCCATGCAACTTTCCACCACCCCGTTTATCATGACACATTCACCATTGTCATATTGTTTAACATGATCATGTAGTTGACATAGTATTTGTGGCAAAGCCACCGTTCATAATTCTTTCATACATGTCACTCTTGGTTCATTGCATATCCCGGTACACCGCCGGAGGCATTCATATGGAGTCATATCTTGTTCTAGTATCGAGTTGTAATCATTGAGTTGTAAATAAATAGAAGTGTGATGATAATCATTTAATAGAGCATTGTCCTAATAAAAAAAGAGAAAGGCCAAAAAAAAGAAGGCCCAAAAAAAAGAAATGAAAAGGGACAATGCTACTATCCTTTTTTTCCACACTTGTGCTTCAAAGTAGCACCATGATCTTCATGATAGAGAGTCTCTTGTTTTGTCACTTTCATATACTAGTGGGAATTTTTCATTATAGAACTTGGCTTGTATATTCCAACAATGGGCCTCCTCAAGTGCCCTAGGTCTTCGTGAGCAAGCAAGTTGGATGCACACCCACTAGTTTCTTTTGTTGAGCTTTCATACATTTATAGCTCTAGTGCATCCGTTGCATGGCAATCCCTACTCCTTGCATTAACATCAATCGATGGGCATCTCCATAGCTCATTTATTAGCCTCGTTGATGTGAGACTTTCTCCTTTTTTGTCTTCTCCACATAACCCCCATCATTATACTCTATTCCACCCATAGTGCTATATCCATGGCTCACGCTCATGTATTGCGTGAAGATTTATAAAGTTTGAGATTACTAAAGTATGAAACAATTGCTTGGCTTGTCATCGGGGTTGTGCATGATGAGAGCATTCTTGTGTGACGAAAATGGAGCATGACTAAACTATATGATTTTGTAGGGATGGACTTTCTTTGGCCATGTTATTTTGAGAAGACATAATTGCTTAGTTAGTATGCTTGAAGTATTATTATTTCTATGTCAATATTAAACTTTTATCTTGAATCTTTCGGATCTGAATATTCATGCCACAATTAAGAAGAATTACATTGAAATTATGCCTAGTAGCATTCCACATCAAAAATTCTGTTTTTATCATTTACCTACTCGAGGACGACCAGGAATTAAGCTTGGGGATGCTTGATACGTCTCCAACATATCTATAATTTTTGATTGCTCCATGCTATATTATCTTCTGTTTTGGACATTATTGGGCTTTATTATTCACTATATATTATTTTTTGGACTAACCTATTAACCAGAGGCCCAGCCCAGAATTGCTGTTTTTTTTGCCTATTTCAGAGTTTCGCAGAAAAAGAATATCAAACGGAGTCCAAACGGAATGAAACCTTCGGGAACGTGATTTTCGGAACGAACATGATCCAGGAGACTTGGACCCTACATCAAGCAACCAACAGGGAAGCCACGAGGTAGGGGGGCGCGCCTAGCCCCCAGGCGCGCCCTCCACCCTCGTGGGCCCCCTATTGCTCCACCGACGTACTCCTTCCTCCTATATATACCTACGTACCTCCAAACGATCAGAAACGGAGCCAAAACCCTAATTCCACCACCGTAACTTTCTGTATCCACGAGATCCCATCTTGGGGCCTGTTCCGGAGCTCCGCGGGAGGGGGCATTGATCACGGAGGGCTTCTACATCAACACCATAGCCTCTCCGATGATGTGTGAGTAGTTTACCTCAGACCTTCGGGTCCATAGTTATTAGCTAGATGGCTTCTTCTCTCTTTTTGGATCTTAATACAATGTTCTCCCCCTCTCTCTCGTGGAGATCTATTCGATGTAATCTTCTTTTGCGGTGTGTTTGTTGAGACCGATGAATTGCGGGTTTATGATCAAGTTTATCTATGAACAATATTTGTATTTTCTGAATTCTTTTATGTATGATTGGTTATCTTTGCAAGTCTCTTCGAATTATCAGTTTGGTTTGGCCTACTAGATTGATCTTTCTTGCAATGGGAGAAGTGCTTAGCTTTGGGTTCAATCTTGTGGTGTCCTTTCCGAGTGACAGTAGGGGCAGCAAGGCACGTATTGTATTGTTTCCATCGAGGATAACAAGATGGTTTTTTTATCATATTGCATGAATTTATCCCTCTACATCATGTCATCTTGCTTAAAGCGTTACTCTGTTCTTATGAACTTAATACTCTAGATGCATGCTGGATAGCGGCCGATGTGTGGAGTAATAGTAGTAGATGCAGGCAGGAGTCGGTCTACTTGTCTCGGACGTGATGCCTATATACATGATCATACCTAGACATTCTCATAACTATGCTCAATTCTGTCAATTGCTCAACAGTAATTTGTTCACCCATCGTAAAATATTTGAGAGAAGCCACTAGTGAAACCTATGGCCCCCGGGTCTATCTTCCATCATATTAATCTTCCAACACTTAGTTATTTTCATTGCCTTTTATTTTACTTTGCATCTTTATCATAAAAATACCAAAAATATTATCTTATCATATCTATCAGATCTCACTCTCGTAAGTGACCATGTAGGGATTTACAACCCCTTATCGCGTTGGTTGCGAGGATTTATTTGTTTTGTGTAGGTGCGAGGGACTCGCGCGTAGCCTCCTACTGGATTGATACCTTGGTTCTCAAAAACTGAGGGAAATACTTATGCTACTTTGCTGCATCACCCTTTCCTCTTCAAGGGAAAACCAAGGCAGTGCTCAAGAGGTAGCACCGGGGTCCTTCTGGGACGAAGCCTCGGTGTTATTCACATATTTGGGGGAAGGGGCCTTCGGGGGAGTCCCGCTCTCCATAGCATCCGAGCTCAGAAAATCCTCGGATGAGGATCATTCGGTGCGGGACCTCGCGACTACAAAAAATATAGCTCAGGCTAAAATATCATGCCATGATGAGTCTGGACGCATAAACGTGTTTGGATTTTATACTCACGAGTTCACCAGGGGCTGGGCCCCTGGGTCCCACGCCGGGCTGCTGTCGACGGCGGCAGTGGACTCTTCCAGAAGAGGAGCTTTTCCCCTTTTAGGAGACTCGGCCTCCAAGTGTATGGAGGCCGCCCTTTTCTTTCTTCCCCCCGCTGGGGATTCGTCTTCCTCCTTGTCCTCGTCCTCTTCGGAGGCAGAACGGACGTTGGATCCTTCGGATATTGTGTCCGAAGTGCGGCGACGACGAAGGCCGCCCCAGGTCTTTTTGGCCTCCTTCTCGGCCTTCGTCTTCGGCGCCTTATACGGTGCCGGGACCAACATCTTCATCGGAAGTGGGCCGGCCGGTTCTTCGACCAATGGGGCCGGACAGTGGATCCGCCCCGCCTTCTTCACCCAGCCCTAGGGGACTCGAGGAAAACACATTAAGCATTTCCCTTGGGTTATGCGGATAAAATGCGTAAAAACTTACCGAGCTTGCAGGGCGGGACAGTTGGTACCCGCGGTCCTCAGCCGAGTCCGGCCATGATTTGTCGGACTTGAAAAGCACCTTACAGATGTCTTTGTGCAAGGAGCCAAAGAGCTCTCGCAGGGTCTGGTGCTTGGCCGAATCGATTTCCCATAGATTGCAAGTCCGATGGTGAAAAGGCAGGATCTGGCGAACTAACATCACATGGACTACATTGACAAGTTCGATGTTCTTGTCTTCCATATCTTTAACGTGCGTCTGAAGCACAAACAGTTCATCGGACGAAGACCAGTTCAGGCCCTTCTTGGGCCAGGACGTAAGCCGCAGAGGGGCTCCAGATCGGAACTCTGGAGCAGCGGCCCATTCCGTGCCGCGCGGCTCAGTGATGTAAAACCACTGCTGTTGCCACTCTTTGACGGAATCATTAAAAGTACATGTTGGCCATGTAACGTTGGGCATCTTGCTCACCATAGCACCCCCGCACTCAGCGTGCTCGCCGCTCACCACCTTGCGCTTCACATTAAAGATCTTCAGCCACAAGCCGAAGTGTGGCAAGATGCGGAGAAAGGCCTCGCACATGACGATGAATGTCGAGATGTTGAGGAAGGAGTTGGGGGGATAGATCATGAAAATCGATCTCGTAATAATAAATGATGCCGCAAACGAACGGGTGGAGGGGAAACCCTAGCCCGCGGACAAAATGAGGGAGGAATACAACCCTCTCTTGGGGTTCTGGAGTAGGAACGATCTGTCCCGCCGTCGGGAGACGGTGGCCGATTTTTTTGGCCAGATACTCGGCCTCCCGAAGCTTTTTGATATGCTTCTCCTGGATGGCAGAGGCCATCCACTTGCCTCCTGCTCTGGATCCGGACATTTTTGGAAGGCCTTTGTGGGCGGAGAAGACGAACGCTCGGGCGCTGGAGCTCGGGCGAAGGGGAATGGATCGGGAAGAAGAAGGCGTGGGTGCGAAAGGGAGTCCTTATCCCCTTATAAAGGCAGCAGGGATTCTGTGCCTCCCCACTTGCCTGGTAAACTCGCTTATTGCCCAAGCGCCGTGATTGATGGCGCGGTTGGGTTACCCACACCCGTATTCATGAGAATCCCGTGATAAGGGGACACGATCTCTACTTCGACAAGACGTGCCAAGAAAGCCGCCTCGCAATATGTGCAGTAGCTGGTTGAGAAAAACGGTTCGAATAATGACCGGGCCATGGCGTGATGTCACGCTATGAAATTTGTTGGTATATTAGATTTGTCGGGTATTATACTCTCTACGGCGGTATGTGGAATTTGTTTTTCAGAGCCAGACACTATCCTTGTGTTCGAAATCTTTTATGGAGTATTTAGAGGAAGAACCCGCCTTGCTATGCCGAAGACAATCTGCGCGCCGAACTCATCGTCATTGAAGCCTGGTTCAGGGGCTACTGAGGGAGTCCTGGATTAGGGGGTCCTAGACGGTCGGACTATATCCTTTGGCCAGACTATTGGACTATGAAGATACAAGATTGAAGACTTCGTCCCATGTCCGGTTGGGACTCTCCTTTGCGTGGAAGGCAAGCTTGGCAATTCGGATATGTAGATCTCCTCCCTTGTAACCGACTCCGTGTAACCCCAGCCCCCTCCGGTGTCTATATAAACCGGAGGGTTTAGTCCGTAGGACAAGAACAATCATAATCATAGGCTAGCTTCTAGGGTTTAGCCTCTACGATCTCGTGGTAGATCAACTCTTGTAATACACATATCATCAAGATCAATCAAGCAGGAAGTAGGGTATTACCTCCATCAAGAGGGCCCAAACCTGGCTAACCATTGTGTCCCCTGCCTCCTGTTACCATCCGCCTTAGACGCACAGTTCGAGACCCCCTACCCGAGATCCACCGGTTTTGACACCGACACCCCCCTCCACAGATCTCCACCTCGATCATATTGTCGTAGTGCTTAGGCTAAGCCTTGCGTTGGTAAATTCATCATCGCCATCACCACGCCGTTGTGCTGACGAAACTCTCCCTCAGCCTCAGCTGGATCTAGAGTTAGAGGGACGTCACCGAGCTGAACGTGTGCAGATCACAGAGGTGTCGTGCGTTCGGTACTTGATCGATTGGATCGCGAACACATTCGACTACATCAACCGCATTACTAAACGCTTTCGCTTTCGGTCTACGAGGGTACGTAGACACACTCTCCCCTCTCGTTGCTATGCATGTCCTAGATAGATCTTGCATGATCGTAGGATTTTTTTTGAAATATTGTGTTCCCCAACAGTGGCATCCGAGCCAGGTCTATGCATAGATGTTATATGCACAAGTAGAACACAAAGAGTTGTGGGCGATAATAGTCATACTGCTTACCAGCATGTCATACTTTGATTCGGCGGTATTGTTGGATGAAGCGGCCCAGACCGACAATACATGACCGCATTCATGATACTGGTTCTACCGACGGGCTTCACACACAGGTGGCTAGTGGGTGTCTGTTTCTCCAGCTTTAGTTGAATCGAGTGTGACTATGCTCAGTCCTTGTTGAAGGTTTAAATAGCACACTTGACAAAAAATTGTTGTGGTTTTTGATGCGTAGGTAAGAACGGTTCTTGCTAAGCCCGTAGGAGCCACGTAAAACTCGCAACAACAAAGTAGAGGACGTCTAACTTGTTTTTGCAGGGCATGTTGTGCTGTGATATGGTCAAGACGTGATTATATAAATTGTTGTATGAGATGATCATGTTTTGTAACACAGTTATCGGCAACTGGCAGGAGCCATATGGTTGTCGCTTTATTGTATGAAATGCAATCGCCATGTAATTGCTTTACTTTATCACTAAGCGGTAGCGATAGTCATAGAAGCAATAGTTGGCGAGACGACAAAGATGCTACGGTGGAGATCAAGGTGTCAAGCCGGTGACGATGGAGATCATGACGGTGCTTTGGAGATGGAGATCAAAGGCACAAGATGATGATGGCCATATCATATCACTTATATTGATTGCATGTGATGTTTATCCTTTATGCATCTTATTTTGCTTAGTACGGCAGTAGCATTATAAGATGATCTCTCACTAAATTTCAAGGTATAAGTGTTCTCCCTGAGTATGCACCGTTGCTACAGTTTATCGTGCCAAGACACCACGTGATGATCGGGTGTGATAAGCTCTACATTCACATACAACGGGTGCAAGTCAGTTTTGCACAAGCAGAGTACACGGGTTAAACTTGATGAGCCTATCATATACAGATATGGCCTCAGAACACTGAGACCGAAAGGTCGAGCGTGAATCATACAGTAGATATGATCAACATAGTGATGTTCACCATTGAAAACTACTCCATCTCATGTGATGATCGGACATGGTTTAGTTGATATGGATCACGTGATCAGTTAGATGATTAGAGGGATGTCTATCTAAGTGGCAGTTCTTAAGTAATATGATTAATTGAGCTTTAATTTATCATGAAATTAATACCTGATAGTATTTTGCATGTCTATGTTGTTGTAGATAAATGGCCCGTGCTACTGTTCCTTTGAATTTTAATGCGTTCCTAGAGAAACTTAAGTTGAAAGATGATGGTAGAAACTACACGGACTGGGTCCGTAACTTGAGGATTATCCTCATTGCTGCACAAAAGAATTACGTCCTGGAAGCACCGCTAGGTGCTAGGTGTGCTGCAGATGCTGATGACTACTCGATAGTTCAGTGTGCCATGCTTTACGTCTTAGAACCGGGACTTCAACAACGTTTTGAACGTCATGGAGCATATGGGATGTTCCAGGAGTTGAAGTTAATATTTCAAGCAAATGCTCGGATTGAGAGATATGAAGTCTCCAATAAGTTCTACAACTGCAAGATGGAGGAGAATAGTTCTATCAGTGAACATATACTCAGAATGTCTAGGTACCACAACCACTTGACTCAACTGGGAGTTAATCTTCGTGATGATAGTGTCATTGACAGAGTTCTTCAATCACTGCCACCAAGCTACAAAAGCTTTGTGATAAACTATAATATGCAAGGGATGGATAAGACAATTCCCGAGCTCTTCGCAATGCTAAAGGCTGCGGAGGTAGAAATCAAGAAGGAGCATCAAGTGCTAATGGTCAACAAGACCACTAGTTTCAAGAAAAAGGGCAAAGGGAAGAAGTGGAACTTCAAGAAGAACGGCAAGCAAGTTGTTGCTCAAGTGAAGAAGCCCAAGTCTGGACCTAAGCCTAAGACTGAGTGCTTCTACAACAACGGGACTGGTCACTGGAAGCGGAACTGCCCCAAGTATTTGGCGGATAAGAAGGATGGCAAAGCGAAAGGTATATTTCATATACATGTTATTGATGTGTACCTTACTAATGCTCGCAGTAGCGCCTAGGTATTTGATACTAGTTTTGTTGCTAATATTTGCAACTCTAAACAGGGGCTATGGATTAAGCGAAGATTGGCTAAGGACGAGGTGACGATGCGCGTGGGAAATGGTTCCAAAGTCGATGTGATTGCGGTCGGCATGCTACCTCTACATCTACCTTCGGGATTAGTTTTAGACCTGAATAATTGTTATTTGGTGCCAGCGTTGAGCATGAACATTATATCTGGATCTTGTTTGATGTGAGACGGTTATTCATTTAAATCGGAGAATAATGGTTGTTCTATTTATATGAGTAATATCTTTTATGGTCATGCACCCTTGATGAGTGGTCTATTTTTATTGAATCTCGATAGTAGTGATACACATATTCATAGTATTGAAGCCAAAAGATATAAGTTTAATAATGATAGTGCAACTTATTTGTGGCACTGTCATTTGGGCATATTGGTGTAAAGTGCATGAAGAAACTCCATGCTGATGGGCTTTTGGAATCACTTGATGCTTGCGAACCATGCCTCCTGGGCAAGATGACTAAAACTCCGTTCTCCGGAACAATGGAGCGAGCAACAGACATGTTGGAAATAATACATACTAATGTATGCGGTCCGATGAGTGTTGATGCTCGCGGCGGGTATCGTTATTTTCTGACCTTCACAGATGATTTGAGCAGATATGGGTATCCCTAGCCCATTGATTAGCCTCGTCGATGTGAGACTTTCTCCTTTTTTGTCTTCTCCACATAACCCCCTATCATTATTCTATTCCACCCATAGTGCTATATCCATGGCTCACGCTCATGTATTGCGTGAAAGTTGAAAAAGTTTGAGATTACTAAAGTATGAAACAATTGCTTGGCTTGTCAATCGGGGTTGTGCAAGATGAGAGAATTCTTGTGTGACGAAAATGGAGCATGACCAAACTATATGATTTTGTAGGGATGAACTTTCTTTTGCCATGTTATTTTGAGAAGACACAATTGCTTAGTTAGTATGCTTGAAGTATTATTATTTTTATGTCAATATTAAACTTTTGTCTTGAATCTCTCGGCTCTGAACATTCATACCACAATAAAGAAAATTACATTGAGAATTATGCTAGGTAGCATTCCACACAAAAAAATTCTATTTTTATCATTTACCTACTCGAGGACGAGCAGGAATTAAGCTTGGGGATGCTTGATATGTCTCCAACGTATCTATAATTTTTGATTGTTCCATGCTATTATATTATCTGTTTTGGGTGTTAGTGGGCTTATTTATACACTTTTATATTATTTTTGGGACTAATCTACTAACCCAAGGCCCAGTGCAAATTGCTGTTTTTTGCCTATTTCAGTGTTTCGCAGAAAAGGAATATCAAATGGAATAAAACCTTCGGGAGAGTTATTTTTGGAACAAACGTGATCTAGGGGACTTGGAGTGGACGTCAAGCAACCAACATGGAGTCCACGAGGCAGGGGGCGTGCCTACCCCCTGGGCGCGCCCTCCCCCCTCGTGGCTCCACCGACCTATTTCTTCCTCCTATCTATATTCATATACCTCGAAAACAGCCAGGAGCAACATGAAACCCTATTTCCACTGCCGCAACCTTTTGTACCCAAGAGATCCCATCTTGGGGACTTTTCCGGAGCTCCACCGGAGGGGGAATCGATCACGGAGGGCCTCTACATCAACTCCATGGCCCCTCCGATGATGTGTGAGTAGTTTACCTCAGACCTTCGGGTCCATAGTTATTAGCTAGATGGCTTCTTCTCTCTCTTTGGATCTCGATACAATGTTCTCCTCGATCTTCTTGGAGATCTATTTGATGTAACTCTTTTCGTGGTGTGTTTGTCAAGATCCGATGAATTGTGGGTTTATGACCAAGTTTATCTATGAACAATATTTGATTCTTCTCTGAAATCTTTTATGTATGATTGGTTATCTTTGCAAGTCTCTTTGAATTATCAGTTTGGTTTGGCCTACTAGACTGATCTTCAATGGGAGAAGTGCTTAGCTTTGGGTTTAATCTTGCGGTGTCCTTTCCCAGTGACAGCAGGGGCAGTAAGGCACGCATTGTATTGTTGCCATCGAGGATAAAAAGATGGGGTTTACATCATATTGCTTGTGTTTATCCCTCTACATCATGTCATCTTGCCTAATGCATTACTCTGTTCTTATGAACTTAATACTCTAGATGCATGCTGGATAGTGGTCGATGTGTGCAGTAATAGTAGTAGATGCAGAATCGTTTCGGTCTACTTGTCACGGACATGATGCCTATATACATGATCATGCCTAGATATTCTCATAATTATGCACTTTTCTATCAATTGCTCGACAGTAATTTGTTCATGCACCGTAATACTTATGCTATCTTGAGAGAAGCCACTAGTGAAACCTATGGCCTCTGGGTCTATTCTCCTTTATATTAATCTCCCATCAACAAGCTATTTCTGGCACCGTTTATTTTGCAATCTTTACTTTCAATCTATATCATAAAAATACCAAAAATATTTAACTTATTATTATTATTATTATTATTATTATTATTATTATTATCTCTATCAGATCTCACTCTCGTAAGTGACCGTGAGGAATTGACAACCCCTTTATCGCGTTGGTTGCGAGGTTCTTATTTGTTTGTGTAGGTACGAGGGACTTGCGTGTAGTCTCCTACTAGATTGATACCTTGGTTCTCAAAAACTGAGGGAAATACTTACGCTACTTTGCTGCATCACCCTTTCCTCTTCAAGGGAAAACCAACGCAGTGCTCAAGAGGTAGCATTCCTCAACCTTTCACAGAGGAGAGGCAGAGGCACGGCGTGGCGTGCATCCACTGCCCGCCATGGCTCAATGGCCGACGCGTGCTGTCGCTAAAGTGTCACGAAGGTGGATAAGGTCGTCCCCGACCCCGTCGACAAACCCTAGACCTCTCATTCGCCCCCCTCGTCTCGCCCCCTTTGGTTTAATAGTCACCCAAGCTCGGCCATCGTCGCACCATCGTTGTTGGCGTGACCACCGGCCTCCTCTCGTCGCCTCGCACTATCCAGGAGCGTCCCCGCGTTCGTCCACGCCGATCCCGCCCTCCAGCTTGGCCCCGCGACGCTCCCTCAACCAGATCGACCCCGTCCACGCTCGTCGGCCTTGCCCTGCCTCGCCGAGGTCTCGCTTCTCCGGCGTCTCCCCGGCCTCCCCGAGCACGCCAACCACCTCTCGGTGAGATCCTCCGTCCAACCCCCTGCCCCCTTCTTTTTCTCCGCCATAGATTGCTGCATCGCCTCGCCTGCGCTCGCTGGGAGCTCCCGCTCACCCCGCACCCAGCTGCGTGCACCGCTGCTCCTCGACTGTTGCTCTTTGTTGCTGTTGTCACTCATGTTCGCTGCTCCTATCGCCACGCTGCTGCTGCCGCTTGCCGCCGCTGGCACTGCCTACTGCTTTTGTGCTTGATAACCCACAAGTACAGGGAATCGCAATAGTTTTCGAGGGTAGAGTATTCAACCCAAATTTATAGATTCGACACAAGGGGAGCCAAAGAATATTTGAAGGTATTAGCAGCCGAGTTGTCAATTCAACCACACTTGGAGATTAATTATCTGCAGCAAAGTGATCAGAAGCAAAGTAGTCTGATAGTTTTGATAATAGTGATAGCAGCAATGGTAACAATAACAGTCATAGCAGTAGTTTGTAGCAAGTGTAACAGTGATATGATAGCAATAGTAACGCAGCAAGATCAATAAGGATAAATTCGTAGGCATTGTATCGGTGACTTTTTTGATGATATTCATCATGTGATAGTTATAACCTAGGTCGATACGCCACTAGCTCCAATTCATCGATATAATGTAGGCATGTATTCCGTAAATAGTCATACGTGCTTTATTAAAAGAACTTGCATGGCATCTTTTGTCCTACCCTCCCATGGCAGCGGGGTCCATATTGGAAACTAAGGGATATTAAGGCCTCCTTTTAATAGAGAACTGGAACAAAGCATTAACGCATAGTGAATACATGAACTCCTCAAACTACGGTCATCATCGAGAGTAGGCCCGGTTGTTGTCACTCCGGGGTTGTTGGATTATAACCGTAGTAGGTGACTATAACTTGCAAGATCGGATCTAAAACATGGATATAGTGATGAATTCATAAACGGTTCAGATCTTAAATCATGGCACCCAAACCCAAAGTGACAAGCATTAAGCATAACAAAGTCATAGCAACATCAATCTAAGAACATAGTGGATACTTGGGATCAGGCCCTAACAAAACTAACTCGATTACATGATGAATCTCATCCAACTCCTCACCGACCAGCGAGCCTACGAAGGAATTACTCACTCCCGATGGGGAGCATCGTGGAATTGGCGCTGGAGAAGGGTTGGTGATTACGAAGAACAAAGATCCCCCTCTCCAGAGCCCCAAACAGACTCCAGATCTGCCCTCCCGAGGAAGAACAGGGCTTGGCGGCAGCTCCATCTCGTGGATCATGATAATTATTTCTCCTTGATTTTTTTCGGGAATAATGTGATTTTATAGTATCAGGGGGTCATTAGCGGGGCCACCAGGTGGGTACAACCCACCTGGGCGCGCCAGGAGAGGGGGGCGCGCCCTGGTGGGTTGTGCCCACCCAGGGCCCCCTCTCTGGTGGGTCTTGGCTCCAGAAATTCTTATTATTGGTATAAAAAATCCTCGCAAAGTTTCGTTCCATTCTGATAACTTTTATTTCTGCACAAAAACAACACCATGGTAGTTCTGCTGAAAACAGCGTCAGTCCGGGGTTAGTTTCATTCAAATCATGCAAATTAGCGTCCAAAACAAGAGGAAAAGCATGAGAAAAAGTAGATACGTTGGAGACGTATCAACTCCTCCAAGCTTAAACCTTTACTTGTCCTCAAGCAATTCAGTTGGTAAACTGAAAGTGAGAAAGAAAAACTTTTACGAACTCTTTTGCTCTTGTTTGCATAAATAAGCTTAAACAACACCCAGGTTTTTAGCCAACATTATAACTAACCATTTCAACAATAACTCTTAAAGATTATAAAGATTCATATCAATGACATAATCAGCTAGCGAGCAATAATAAGATATCTCAAACAGCAACACGTTGTTAAAACAACCATGATATAATATGACAATAATGGTATCTCGCTAGCCCTTTTTGATACCACAAGACATAAATGCAGAGCACCTTCGAAGTTCAAGCAGTGACTAAACATTGTAATTCATGGTAGAAAAGATCCAGTCATGATGCAACCAACATTAGCTATACACAATGCATAAATCATGACCGCTGTGCTCTACTCAGTTTCTGGCGCTTGTTTATAGAAGGTGATGACACACCATAAAAGTAAATAGATAGTTCCTTCGCAGAGGGAAGCAGTGATTTGCAGAGGTGCCAGAGCTCAATTTTTAAAATAGAGATAAATGAAATTTTGAGACATGCACCCTTCTTATTCACTTGACGACCATCAGTTATCAACATCTTCCATGCTAAGCACGCTAGTGGCGGTTCCCAAGCGGAGAGTAAAGGTTTTGACTCCATTGGGAGTTTTTGTTTGATTATTCAAGAGATGAACTCTTTTTTTAGTTTGCAGTTTGGGACTGGGCATCCCTATTACCGCTCATTTCTTCGTGTGATGGCGAGTGAATAAACACTCGACCTGAGGATAACATGCTTAGCACGGAAGATAGCGACCACCTCCTGTCGTTCCATGAACGATCCAGGCACACAAAGGGTAATTTTTTAGAAGTTTTTAGAGGTGGCACATGCAAATTTACTTAGGACGGCAGGGTAATACCGTATATAGGTAGGTATGGTGGACTCATCTGGAATAACTTTGGGTTCAAGGTTTTTGATGTACAAGCAGAGTCCCACTTAGTACATGCGAAGGATAGCAATTAAGATTGGGAAGCGGCCAGCTAGAGAGCAACAACGATCATAACCAGGCATTATGCATAAGTAACATTGGACACTAGCATGAGTAGGATATGATCACCATGAACATAAATATTATAGAGTCTATGTTGGTTTTGATTCAACTACATGCATGAACATGTACCAAGTCAAGCCACTCGAACATTCAGAGGAGGATAACATATCATCATACTACATCACAATCATTTTAACGCTATGTTGATATCCAAGATAAATCATTATCCACTCCCAGCTACTTATGCATGGCATGAGAAACTATAATCTCTAATTGTCATTGCAAACATGTTTAATCATAATGGGTTGAAGCCTGGATACTAGGTTAAACATATTTACACATACATAACAACTCGAGTTCATACTAGTTTCTCCTTGCCACGACCAGCTCATTAACGCAACCGTGTAAGGAACGCAAAATCCGGGAACATAACACCGATATGACGGAAACTAGGGCGGCAAGAGTGGAACAAAACACCAGGCATAAGGCCGAGCCTTCCACCCTTTACCAAGTATATAGGTGCATTAAGATAAACAAGATAATATTGTGATATCCCAACAATAAACAATGTTCCAACAAGGAACGATCTCCAAACTTCACCTGCAACTAGCAACGCTATAAGAGGGGCTGAGCAAAGTGGTAACATAGCCAAACAACGGTTTGCTAGGACATGGTGGGTTAGAGGTTTGACATGGCAATTGGGAGGCATGATAAGCAAGTGATAGGTATCGTAGCATAGGCATAGCAAAAGAGCGAGCATCTAGCAAGCAAAGATAGAAGTGATTTCGAGGGTATGGTCATCTTGCCTGCAAAGTACTCAGAGTTGCCTTGATCCTCGTAAGCGAACTCAACGGGCTCCTTATTCACGAAATCGTCTCCCGGCTCTACCCAAACAAGAACAACAAGCAAAAGGAGCACAATCAACCACGTGCAATGCTCAAGCAACATGATGCAAACATCGTATGCTATGCGTGATGCGGTATGTGATGCATATACAAGATTTGCAAAGGAATGATTGGGCCTGGCCTCAACTTGGAAATCCAAGAGTTCCACTGGAAAGGTGAGGTGATTTCGGTTGAAATTGATATAAAGATCACCGGAATCGGATGCACGGTTTGGAAAGGGCAAGCAAAACAAATATGGCACCGGTCTGCGATAATCAGCGAGTGACCAAATAAATGCAACAAGATAAGTATGCTACAGCCCTCAAACATAGCAAAAAAATACATGGAAGGGATCCACTCATGAAGCTTGAAAAAAGATGAACACTGAGCTACGGCTAATTCATCCATTAACAGGTTCAAACAAGCATGGCAAAAGTGCAAATGATAACAGGTTTCAGACTTAGTGAAATTAACACAAGTCTGGAATTTATCATCAGGAAGCAATCTTTAGAGCATGAAAACTATATGCTATAGGAACATATCATGGCGAAGCAAGGCATGGCATGAAGCTACTCTAAGCATATAACAAAAGTCCCTTAGTGACCTTGAGCCAAAAGGGATCAGAAAATACAATTGCAAGCATGTGAACATAGCAATAACATAAACAGATCAGACTTAGTGAAAAACTGGAGCATGCAAAATAGTTAACGAGTAGGCATGTTTACGAGCTCGATGCACTCACTACAGAGCATGGCATAACAAACTAAGCATACACCCATCAAGAAGACATGGCATAGAAGCTAGACATGGCAAGAACAATAATATAGCATGCACGGATCAATAGCAACATCCTCGACAAAATCGCTAAACATGTCAACAATCTGCCAGGATCATTTTATAGCAAAAGTAGAGCTCGATTGACTCAAACTAGGGTGCTCCATAAATGCAAACAAAGACATGGATGGATAGATCACCACAATATTAACAAAACATCCTTACTGATCATCCTCAAAAGAGGCACGGATCACTAGGAAACAACATGAACATATGGCATAAAAACAAAAACAGGACAAGGACTTAGTGAAAAACTAAGTCCCTGAAATCAGCATTACCGATTACGCTACTTTGCAAGCTTGTGCTAGTCACCACAAAGATCACAAAAATACATGGCATACACCTCTGCAAGGATGGCATGGCATATAACAAAACACATGTAGAGCTCAGGGTCATAGCATGCACACATTAATCATGGCAAAAATGACAAAAGGCTATTTGCTGAAACAGATCTGACAAATTCATCACATAGCCCTCTTCCAACAGTGTTTCGGGCATCAAAACGAGCTCAAATGAAAATGATGCAATGAGACGAAATGATGTACTCGTCGAGACAAACATTTCGATATGCTACACGCACGAATCGGAGCAATGATGACAGAGTTATGATGCCTGGAAGAATGCAAAAATTATCAGGAAAAAGGACTTAGAGAGAAAACAGAGTCAACCTGCATCAGATCTAGGGTTTCGGGGTGCGGTCCACGAGGTTCACCGGAGAAGAAGTTCACCGGAGATCTAGCCTGAGACGAAGAAGGAAGGAAGCCGAAGTAGTTGGGGCGCCTGAGACAAGGTGGGTTAGAGGCTTGGCTTAACAATATAGGAGGCATGATAAGCAAGTGGTAGGTATCGCAACATAGGCATAGCAAAAGAGCGAGCAACTAGATAGAAGTGATTTCGAGGGTATGGTCATCTTGCCTGAAATCCCGCAAGGAAGAAGAACGAGTCCATGAAGAAGACAAACAGACGTAGTCGAACGGGTTCTCACAAACTGTCGTGGAATTGTCACGGTAGATGTCCTTAGTGTCAGGACTTAGTCGTGAGGCCAACACATCTATGTGGTAGCTTGAGAGGGGTTGAGCGGGACGAGAGACGTGATGTTTTACCCAGGTTCGGCTCCTCACGGTGGAGGTAAAAGCCTACATCCTGCTTGATTGATATTGATGATGATGATCACGGTTATAAGAGTGCTCTATCTCGAGAGCTATTGTCTAAACCTAACTTGTCCAACTTGTGAAACTTGTCAATCTTCTCTCCCTTTGAGGAGCCCTGCCCCTCCTTATATGTGTTGAAGGGGCGGTTTACATGTGGAGTCCTATTAGGATTAGGACTAGTCTATCTCTAATACAAACCGGATACAAGTCCAGGTCTTTAACTCTTTGTAAGACAAATATTCCTCATGCCTTTCCTCTTAAACTGGCCCACCATAGTATGAACCGGCCTTCATGAACCGCCCGTTGGGCCACCGGGTCTTGTCGCTCCTCTGACCCGCCTACCCGATTACCAATGCATCATAAACTGCCAAGTCCAAACGGGTCACCAGTGAATCGTCAAGTCTCACCGGGCCTCAAGTAAACCGCCAAGTCCGACCGGGTTATACTTCCGGCCGGTTTATGCTGCGGGGTATATCCCCGACATTAGCCCCCAAGTTTAGCTTGGATTTATCCATGGTAAACTTATGCTGCAAAATAAACACAAGAGCAAATTTGACAGGTTATGCTCCGGGTTAAGAATTCTTTGTAAACCGGCACCTGATCACCCTTAAGTCCTTGTTATTTCCTCCTTCTGGGAAGTCCGGGTCAACAGACCAGCTTCATAATCAATTTGCCGACATTGGTTTGTCATAGAGAAATATTGTGAAGAATAACTCCTTTGACTCAGCTCCCAAAGCGCCGGTTCAAGAAATATGGGTCTTGAAATACTTATCTGATATTCAGCCGGTTTGAAGATGTAAAACTTGCCGGTTTAATATTACCAAAATGGCCGGTTTATAAATATTGATGGCACCGGGTCATAATTGTTGTCAAAACCGGGTTATGTAATTGATCTTCCTGATTTGCTCAAAACTGATAAAATGAAGATATTCCTCCTTTATATGCATAATACCTGTAGCCCCCAAGTCTTAAGAGGAGAACATAGTGATAACTTAAGACTTGCTCCAATAAGTGTTTCAACCTTGAAGAAATCCGGTTTGTTCATCTCAAAACTGAATACTCCATATATGTAGCCCCCAAGTGCTAGGTTGTCATGTTTGCAGCAACCTGGGACTTGTAATTGCTTGATGCTCATAAAAACTTCAACCAGTGTAGCCCCCAAGGGCCGGGTCATTATGCAATAATGAGCAGGGACTTTGTAAATATAATCTTGTAAACTTTGAACAACAACGTGTAGCCCCCAAAGGCCGGCTTAGTAAGATAATACTGAACCGGGACTTGATATATATACTTTAATGAAAATAACATATTATAATGTAGCTTCCATCGTAGGGCTTGAACCCACGTCCACAAGGTTAAGAGCTTTGTGCTTTACCAACTGAGCAATGGATTCTTCAATATTATGGACGAAAACTTGTGTACCTTGAATTGTTGACAGGAGCAATTGGTAGCCCCCAAGGGCCGGCTCATTATAATATGATGAGTCGGGTCTTCAATAAGACTAGTAAAAATGATTTTAAATTAGCCCCCAAGTATCATGGTGCATACTTGCAGCGACATGAGACTTGCATGTAATCTCAATTTGAATAATGTAGCCCCCAAGTGCCGGGTTGTAAGCCTGCAACGACTCGGGACTATTCAAGATAATATAATCCGGTATGAAAACCTTATTCATTCAATATCATAATGAAAATTCAGCCAAGTTTGGCTATTTGAATAATATGACCCAATGATTTATAAGCGCATGATTCCAATGGCGCAATCCAAATATATATACTGGCGACTTATAGTCCAAAGCCAGGCCGGTTTAACAAACCTGTTTCTGCATACAACAAGTTTAAAGTGTCCTGGCGGTTTACTGCTGGATGGGTCATAATGCCCAACATATAACCCGGGTTTATAACCAAGGCTGCCCTTAAGAATAATCAAATATGAAATAGATCATACCTGTGACATTGAATCACATTGTTGGTTTTACCAACTTTTTGTAGTAAAGGTGATAACCCCAATCTTGAGTTCTGATAACTCCTTCCATATTGTGCCGGTTTATGATAAAACCGTGCCGGGCTGTGATAAACACCGGTTTACTCCATAATAGGATGGTAACAGAAAATCAAACCGGGCAGATAGTCTCCGGATTAAGATTTGACCGTGTTCCGTCAATTTGTAATTGACAGTTTGGGCCGGTTTAAAACTTTGTCGGTTTAAAAACGCAAAAAAATAAAAGAAACAGCTATCAAGGAAAATATTGAAGCAAAGGCAATGATAAAACCATTTGCAAAAAGAGGCTTATTTGAGCTGATCAGATGGCGTTACCATGGTCGGACACGACCAAGCTCCCGATAGGTGTAGCTATGGTTCAAGTCAGCCAGGTCCCCAAATGAAACCGTGGCATTTATGCCGATCAAGTGGCATGGCAATGGTTCGGGTTCGACCAAGCCCCCAAGTGATTCTGTGGCCTTAGGCCGATCAAGAGGCATGACTGGTTCAGACGTGACCAAGTCCCCAAGTGATCTGGTGGCTCTCGCCTATCAAGAGGTATTGCATTGGTTCGGACACGACCAAGCCCCCAAGTGATGTTTATAAAATTTTCAAGGGGTAAACCAGAGGCCGCTTTAAAACAGAATAACTCCGTGTAACCACGCATGATGTAAAAGAACAGAGACCCCGCTTTATGAAGCAGACGCCCCCATGTGATCAATAATATGTCAGGCCAGTAAGGCGGGATACCCATGTTTGAACTGCGCATCACGGGAGCAGGTCCTCTTCGGCAATTTTAAATTTTTTGCAAGAGATTAATCCTTCTTGAACCGGATGTTAAACCGGATATTGAGAGCTTTTCAAAGCTTTGTGGGAGATATCTTTCCCTTGAACCAGATTTTAAACCGGAATCTTCATTTTTAGCCTAAAATTTTCTGACAGCCTTTAAACTCGAACTTGCGAGAAGTTAATTCCTTTTCGAACCGGACATTGTTAATCCGGATTTGAGCGCTTCAGAGCTTTGTGGGAGAAAGATGTCTCTTGAGCCGGATTCTAAACTGGAGTCATTTCTGATGACCTGGAACTTCTTCATCGAGCCGGGATTTTATAACTGTCATATACTTTCTAAGCTGGAAATTTTCTGACGGCCTTTAAACTTTCATCAATATAACAGTAGCCTCCGAGACCGGGTTATCCTTCCCTCCATCGTCCTGGGGTTCTTAAATTTTCTAAAACTGTCAAGATTCGTTGAGTCATGTCATCGTAGCCCCCAAGTTTCAAAGGTGACTCAAGGAGTTGGCTTGAGACTCTCCATATTTGACCGTGATATAAACCAGCATAACTTGTATATCATTGGCGTTGATAGCACGATGTGAATCCATAGAAGATTGAGGTGACTGCGGCGGGTTGTAAATGATCCCATATGAGCCGTGTCAGTAACTCGGCCAATGGTTCCTTCCAATTGGCGATTTGAAGTTAATCAAAACTGTAGTGGCGGCGACTTGTGCGCCCAATAAATAGCTCATGCAGACAGGTGCGGCCCGGTATGTTGATGTAGACCAGGCCGCGAGAGACGGACGACAAAGACGGCCGCAGCTTCAGAGACGGCACAGCCAGATGAGTCGGCCGTGGCGTAGTAAGTCGGCGCGGACGGGAGAGTCAGCCGCGGGAGTTGTAAACCGGCGCGGACGGAGAGTCGCCTGCGGGTATTGTGAACCGGCGCGGACAGGGAGTCGCCTGCGGGCATTGTAAGCCGGCGTAGATGGAGAACCGGCCACGTGTTGATGTAAACCGGACCACAGGCGGTTTGCGCGCGTCCGTTGAACAGTGCGGAATGGTCAAAAGCCAGTATATAATGACGCCAGTGCGCGCTCCGTATGAAGGTGTAACACCAATGTTGTGGCGAATAATTGTCCTGCATATATGCAAAACCAACGTAATTGTTCTTTTTACAAAAACAATATATGTCAAAAATAGACTTAGATAGATGTCACCTGATTTGTTCGGACGACGGATGACCCGTTTATCACGACCGAGGCGGCTGAACATGCCCCCGGCGGCTCAAGACCATAGGGGCGGCTCTGATTTGTTGATGTACATATCAGAGTCAACCATGATATTTAAATGACAGAGCGCACGCGTGAGTCGGCCGTGGCATTGTAAGCCGCGCGGACAGACGGGTCGGCCGTGGGCGCAGACGGTTGAACCGGCGCGGGTATGGTCGAATGAACCGGCTACAGGCGCGGCCCGGTGAGTTGATGTAGACCGGACCGTTGAGGCGGCGATTTGCGCACATCTGATAAGCCATTTGATATAGTGTGGATATAGACGCGACCTCCAATGACAGCGCGCGGGGACCGGATCTTCATACTTTAATCATGAGGTAATTGACCTGTGTATATAATAGCATACCCCGAGAAAATCTTTTGACATTATGTAATTACACCAAAAAAGAGTTTTAGAAAAATAGCACCTGATTGTTACAGCCGCGGCGGTTTTTAGTAGCAGCTCAAGGTCGGTCGGCGCAGGTCGGCTCTCTGCAAGGGTGAAACGGCGGCGGAGGCACCACGCGGCTCCACAGGGTGGCTCAGGCAGTGGCAAGGTTGCAGTCATAACCCCAGGCGTGGCGACTCACTACAGGGATGAGGCGGCTCTCCACGGTCACCTTATGATAATAAGTCGCTGTTGTCTTCACGCCAGCAGATTTTTGTTTGATGGAAGTGGATCATAAGTGGAGGAGCAGCATCAGCCATCCGGTCAGGTATATGCATGATGTTATGTCTGTACGCCTAGGAATCGAAAGCTTCGCCAGCGAGGCTACAGCTTAGATCAGTCGGCGGGTCGACAGCTGAGGCAAACCGGGTGGCTCGAGGCGCAGTCACGGCTGCCCACGGAGGCAGAGCCATGGTTGCGATTAATTCAAGTCCCCGTCCTTCTCCGGGTCATAGTTGCTTGGACCAATCCTCTTCCTAGACTCGGTCAAACCTATAGAAACTGTGGACGGATAATCTTGTGTGAAGTTTCGGATCACCAAACCCATCAGAAGTCAAAATCTGATCTGTTGCTTGTAACTGCAATTTCCTTCACACGTAGCTTCACACATAGCTTTCCTATGACTGGATTAATGACTTGAAGCTGATCCAGCTCCTTCCAAACTGGTTCTTCTTCATCCGGAAATTTTGTGAATTTCTCGAAACCCTAGAAGCGATCCCTCCAAGAACTCAGCACCACCGTGCGCAAGCCCCACGGTGGGCGCCAACTGTCGTGGAATTGTCACGGCAGATGTCCTTAGTGTCAGGACTTAGTCGTGAGGCCAACGCATCTATGTGGTAGCTTGAGAGGTGTTGAGCGGGATGAGAGACGCGATGTTTTACCCAGGTTCAGCCCCTCACGGTGGAGGTAAAAGTCTACATCCTGCTTGATTGATATTGATGATGATGATCACGGTTACAAGAGTGCTCTATCTCGAGAGCTATTGTCTAAACCTAACTTGTCCAACTTGTGAAACTTGTCAATCTTCTCTCCCTTTGAGGAGCCCTGGCCCTCCTTATATATGTTGAAGGGGCGGTTTACATGTGGAGTCCTATTAGGATTAGGACTAGTCTATCTCTAATACAAACCGGATACAAGTCCAGGTCTTTAACTCTTTGTAAGACAAATATTCCTCATGCCTTTCCTCTTAAACCGGCCCACCATAGTATGAACCGGCCTTCATGAACCGCCCGTTGGGCCACCGGGTCTTGTTGCTCCTCTGTCCCGCCTGTCGGATTACCAATGCATCATAAACCGCCAAGTCCAAACGGGTCACCAGTGAATCGTCAAGTCTCACCGGGCCTCAAGTAAACCGCCAAGTCCAGCCGGGTTATACTTCCAGCCGGTTTATGCCGTGGGGTATATCCCCGACACAAACACAACGTTAACGGAACCAACCCAAAGAAGCAACACCGGAAAGAAGCACACAACATAGTAAACAACCAACACACGAACATGGTATGATATGCGGGATGCGGGATGCGGTGCATATGCATGATTTGGAAAGGAATGATAGAACCTGGCCTCAACTTGGAAATCCATGAGTGCCACTAGAAAGGTGAGGTGATTTCGGTTGAAATCGATATAAAGATCACCGGAATCGGATGCACGGTTTGGAAATGGCAAGCAAAACAAATATGGCACCGGTCTGCGATAATCAATAAGTAGCCATCTAAATGCAACAAGAACAACATGCTACAACACTCAAACATGGCAAAAAAATACATGGCAGGGATCCACTCAAGAAGCTTGAAAAAAGATGAACAATGAGCTATGGCTAATTCATCCATTAACAGGTTCAAACAAGCATGGCAAAAGAGCAAATGATAACAAGTTTCAGACTTAGTGAAATTGACACAAGTCTGGAATTTATCATCAGGAAGCACACTTTAGAGCATGAAAACTACAAGCTAAAGGAACATATCATGGCAAAGCAAGGCATGGCATGAAGCTACCCAACGCACTTAACAAAAGTCCCTTAGTGACCTTGAGCCAAAAGGGATTAGAAAATACAATTGTAAGCATGTGAACATGGCAAAAACATAAACAGATTCAGACTTGGTGAAAAACTGGAGCATGCAAATCAGTTAACGAGTAGGCATGTTTATGAGCTCGAAGCACTCACTACAAAGCATGGCATGACAAACTAAGCATACACCCATCAAGAAGACATGACATAGAATCTAGAAATGGCAAGAACAACATCATAGCATGCACGGATCAATAGCAAAAACCTCGGCAAAATCGCTAATCATGTCAACGATCTGCCAGGAACATTTTATAGCAAAAGTAGAGCTCGATTGACTCAAGCTCGGGTGCTTCATAAATGCAAACAAAGACATGGATGTATAGAGCACCACAATATTAACAAAACATCCTTACTGATCATCCTCAAACAAGGCACGGATCACTAGGAAACAACATGAACATATGGCATAAAAACAAAAACAGGACAAGGACTTAGTGAAAAACTAAGTCCCTGAAATCAGCATCAACGATTACGCTACTTTGCATGCTTGTGCTAGTCACCACATAGATCACAAAAATACATTCCAAGCACCCCTGCAAGGATGGCATGGCATATAACAAAACACATGTAGAGGTCAGGGTCATAGCATGCACACATTAATCATGGCAAAAATGACAAAAGGCCATTTGCTGAAACAAACCTGAAATATTCCTCACATAGCCCTCTTCCAACAGCATTTCGGGCATCAAGATGAGCTCAAATGAAAATGATGCAATGAGATGAAATGATGTACTCGTCGAGACGAACATTTTGATATGCTAGACGCACAAATCGGAGCTATGGATGCAGAGTTATGGCATGCGAAAGAATGCAAAATAATTAGGGTTTCATGGGAAAAAGTCAACCGAGATTTGCCCAGATCCAGATCCGGGGCACTGTAGCAGCAGGGCGCCCGAGGTTCGCCGGGATCCTTGTACACCAGAGAGATGGCGACGGCGGCCGGACTAAGGGGGGGGGGGCTCGCCGGACTTGGAGCTCGGGGAGGAGGCGCTCGCCGGCAAGTGCTGGCCGGCCGCGGCGGCGGTGTGGCGGCGATGGCGAGGCGGCGGAGCGGCGGAGGCATGGCACCGGCGCGGTGGAGGAGCTCGGCCGGCGCGGTGGCGGCGGGGAGCCGGCGGGCGGCGCGGGAGGAAGGAGAAGACTCGGACGGCGGCGGCGGAGACCCGGGCCGCGGGGGCTCTCCTCGGGCCCGGCGGGCCGCGGGCGGCGGTGGACGCGGCCTGCCACGTGGCGTCGCCTGATTGGCGCAGGCGGCGGTGGCGACTTCGTCCAGCGGCGGCCAGACGTGTCCGATGGCGGCGGGGCGTTTTTTAGGGTTTTTGGACGTGGATTTGGACGGGGAGGCACATATATATAGGCATACGGAGCTAGGAGACTCCAAATGAGGTGCGGTTTGCGGCCACGCGATCGTGATAGAACGGCCTAGGTGATGGAGGAGGTTTAGGTGGGTTTTGGGACACTTTGGAGAGGTGTTGGGCTGCAACACACACGAGGCCTTTTCTGTCACTCGGTTAACCGTTGGAGTATCAAACAGAGTCCAAATGGTACGAAACTTGACAGGCGGTCTATCGGTAGTAAACCAAGGCCGCATGACAAGTATCGGTCCAATCCGAAAACTTTTAACACCCGCACACGACGAGAGGTAGAAAGGACCACCGGAGGACATAGGAGCGCCGGAATGCAAAACGGACAACGAGGAAAATGCTCAGATGCATGAGACGAACACGTATGCAAATGCAATGCACATGATGACATGATATGAGATGCATGACAAAGACAACAACACACGGAGATAAAAACCCGACAACAAGGAAATAGAATATCTTAGGGCCGGAAACGACAAGAGTTGGAGTACAAATAAGGTAAATTACATCCGGGGTGTTACATGACGTGTGGTGGTTGATTGGACGTGGGCGTCTCCGCTTCCCCATGCTGCCTCGGCGACTGCACGACTTGACAAGTCCCTGCGACATGCAAGGGAATCCATCATTACATGCGATCATGGGATGTGCCGGTTGGCCTTCTCTTGCTATAAATGAGGGAGGGCGGAGCCCCCGTTGCCCATCTCTTCCTCGCTTGCTCGCTTCTTCCTTGCTTCATTGCTTGCAACGCCTCCGATGGCGCCACGAAGGAAGTTCTCTGCCACTGAGAAGGGGAAGGCCCCTCGTGAGGGCCCCGGTTCCCTGGCGCCCAAGCATGGTCGCGGCCGTCCCCGCAAGCACGCTGTGACCCCCACCATGGCCCACCGCCGAGGCGGCACCGTGGCACGCGGAGGGGACCATCCCAACCATGGCGGTCCAGCTGACGAGGGGAGGCGCGCGATGGTGGCGCGGCCTCCCCGCCCACACTTCCATTCGGCAGAGGTGTCGCCGGAGTTCGTTGTCTGGTCGGAGAACCCGACCGGCAACTGGCTCCAGCTTCCGTGCTTCCTTGTTGAAGAACTGCCGACCCCTGGTCCAGGCGGGATCTGGTTGCAGGCGGATGGTTGCTGCAGCAAGGCCTCCTAGGTCGCGGTCGAGACTTCCGCCGCGGGCAACATTGCCCTGGCCCGCGGCTGGCAGACGTTCGCCCGCGCACGCGGCCTGGGCAAGCGGTGCACGCTCCACTTCAAGTATGACGATGGATCGACCCTCTATGTGAGGGTGTTCGGGGAAGATGGTCGTCGCGCCGGGTGCTGCCCCGAGACGAATGACGGTGAGGAGGTGCTCAGCCTTGGTGATGGTCGCGGCGAGGATGAGGGCGAGCCTGCCCTCGGCGGCGACCGCGTCTCTTCCAGCTACGACGGCTCTTCCTCCAATGACAGCTCCAGCAGCGATGGCTACGACCAGCCGCCGTGCCACCGCGCCCGCTTGCAAGGAGGGAGCGGGTCATCTCGTGGTCGCGCCTCCGTGAAGCGCGAGGAGTCTGGCTAGCCTCGGGGCGTCGCCAAGGGCCTGCCTTTGCTGAAACGCTGCTTTGTTTATCTTTCCCCTTTTTTCCCGCGTTAGAAGATGAAATCAGTATGGGCCCAGAGGGGCGTGTATCGAACTATGGTTATTGGTTAATGCAACGTGCATGTTATTCCCATGCCGTGTTGTTGTTCTGCGCAAAGATAACTTATCCTGGTATGTTTAGGACGTCTTTTCCTTCACAAGGTGCCTGCATCTGCTCAGAAACTGCGAAAAAAAATTGTTAGCGGGTGTGCTAAAGGTTTTGTCATTCACCCAAACCTTGACTTGGCGCTTTGAATCACGGTACCCGAGGGGCACAAATTAGGAGTGATATGCCAGCTTTTAGGCTCGAACGAGGGTGGCTCGCGAGAAGGCAGAGAGAAGAAAAATGCTCGCGAGGGCACCTGCCTAGCCCCCTCACGAGGTATGCGAGAGAGAGATCATGAGTGAACCAGAGTCAGAAAATGCGTTAAAAAAGGCGAAGGAACCAAATCAGCAAGGAACACCAAAGGCAAACTTTGATTAAGGAGAAGCGAGCCAACTGCGGAAAGCAAATGAAAAAGCCGCGTCCGGCACCTAATCTAGTCTTCAAGTCTTCTCACCAGCGCAGAGCTAAGTGCTGTCCACTAGGCATGGGAGGGAGCCCCAGGGCCTGAGGCCGCGCTCCTGAGACTCCGGGGCGTGTACAGCCCCAACTCATTATTACGTGAGAGTGTCACGGGCGGTGATTCTTCACAGGCACCGGGCCTTGCTTCTCAGGCTCTGGACCTTGCTTCCCAGGCTCTAGGCCTTGCTTCTCAGGCTCTGGGCCTTGCTTCATAGGCTCTGGGCCTTGCTTCTCAGGCTCTGGGCCTTGCTTCATGGGTAGAACTTCCGGAGGTGCTGGATGTTCCAGGCGTTTTGGATAGGTGTCCCTTCTTGCGTCTCCAGGCGCACGGTGCCAGGCCTGGAGATGTGGATGATCCTAAACGGGCCATCCCACATGGGTGAAAGCTTGTGCAGCCCTTCCCTAGAGAGGACCCGCCTCAGGACCAGGTCACCCGTCTTGAGCGTCCTGGAGCGAATGTTGCGGCAGTGGTAATGCCGCAGCGCTTGCTGGTACCTTGCCGCCCTTAATGCAGCTTCGTGACGATATTCCTCCCCCAGCACAAGGTCCATCCCCCGCATGGCATCCTGCTACATTTCGTTGAACGCCAGAACCCTCGCAGAGCGATGCTTGACCTCGTGAGGGAGGACTGCTTCGGCTTCATAGACGAGGAAGAACGGAGTCTCGCCCGTTGGCTTGGTAGCGGTGGTGCGGATGGACCACAGCACGGACTGGAGCTCGTCATGCCAGCCCCTGCCGCAGGCCTCCAGCTTCTTCTTGAAGGTCCTGGTCTTGAGGCCCCTCAGGACCTCAGCGTTGGCGCGCTCAGCCTGACCATTGCTTCTTGGGTGGGCCACCGAAGCGTAGCAGATCTGCGTTCCAAGGTTAGCATAGTAGGTCTTAAAGAGGTTACTAGTAAACTGTGAGCTGTTATCTGTGATGATGCGGTTGGGGACCCCGAAGCAACTCACGAGGCCCTTGATGAACTTGACAGCCGAGCCCGCTGGAATGGTACGGACGGCTTCCACTTCCGCCCACTTGGTGAACTTGTCGATGGCGATGTAGAGATATCGGTAGCCCCCTGCCGCTCGTGGGAATGGGCCTAGGATGTCTAGACCCCAGACCACGAACGGCCATGTGAGCGGGATGGTTTGGAGGCCCTGAGCAGGCTGATGGATTTGCTTGGCGTGGAATTGGCAAGCTTCGCAGGAATTCACCAGCCCGGCCGCATCGTTGAGTGATGTGGGCCAGTAGAATCCGCTGCGAAAGGCCTTGCCGATGAGGGTCCGCGATGATGAGTGATGTCCGCAGTCCCCGCTGTGTATGTCAGTCAGTAGCTCCCTCCCTTGGTCGCTGGAGATGCAGCGCGGCGTGACATCATTCGGCCGTTTCCTGTACAACTTGCCGTCTTGAATGCAATATGTTGTGGCCTGTCGGTCCACGCGCTCTGCGTCCTCTTCCTTCTCAGGCAGTGTCCCATGCATCAGGTACTCCTTAAACTCCTTGGTCCAACACTCCTCCTGAGGCTCGAGCGCCAAGAGTAGCCGAGCTCCTGAGGTTGGACCGCAAGCTGGTGCTCCCGTGGCCGGGGGCTGCGGAAGCTCCTCCCGAGGCTGAGTCGTGCTTGAGAGAGGTGGCGTAGCTGACGGCTTGAAGAGTCACTCTTCAAAGACGCCTGGCTCTTGCGGTTGCCGCTTGGATGCTCTCTTGGCGATGTCGTCGGCTTCCTTGTTGGTGCCCCGGGGCACGTGCTGCAGCTCCAAGCCTGAGAAATGCTTTTCCATCTTGCGCACCTCCGCAAGGTAGGCCTCCATGTGCTCATCCTTTGGCTCATACACTTTGTTGGAGAAGTTGACGAGGAGCTGCGAGTCTCCCTTGACGGTAAGGCGCCTCACCCCCAGAGCCGCTGCAGCCTTTAGGTCGTCTATGAGGCCTTCGTATTCTGTGATATTGTTGGAGACCTTCTCACCGTGTTGGAAGCAGAGTTGCACGGCGTAGTAAATCTTATCCTGAGTGGGCGAGATGAGCACTGCTCTAGCCCCGGCGCCTTGGTGCGCAAAGGCGCCATCAAAGTACATGACCCAGTCGTCTAGTGCCTCACTCCCTGGGGAGGTGGACCGGTCTTCTCCTTCCACAAGAGCTGGGGCATCTGTCCATTCCGCCACAAAATTAGCGAGCGCGGCTCCCTTGATGACCCTGGTGGTGCTGAACTCCAGCTGGAATGCTTGCAGCTCGATGTTCCATTCAGCGACCCTTCCGGCTGAGTTAGGGCTCCTGAGTACCCTCTCCAATGGGTAAGATGAGACGACCTTGATCGGGTGCCCCTAAAAGTAATGCCGCAACTTGCACGAAGCCACCAAGAGTGCGAGCAGGAGCTTCTGCGGCATGGGGTAGCGTGCCCTTGCGTCTCGCAGTATGGTGCTGATGAAGTGCACCAGGTGTTCGACAAGGGCTGGCACACTGTTGAGGCTCGGGTCTTGCGAAGATTGTGGCGTATCCTGAGGTGGAGGGTTTCCTGAGACTTGGCCATCCTCAGGAGTATCCGCGACGCTGCCCTGCCGAGCCTGATCTTCCGCCGCTGATGGCTCTGGTGTGCCTTCCTGACCCTGCGCTGCATCAGTTCTGGCTCGGCGCGGCACACCTTTATCTCTGCACTCCTCCCAAACCACCACCAGCACTGCACTAGCGGAGTATGGGGTGGCGGCGAGGTAGAGTACCAGAGGCTCGAGGGGCCGTGGTGCCACCATCACCGGGGGGCTGGTGAGGTATTTCTTGAGATCTTGGAAGGCCTGGTCGGCCTCCGAGGTCCACCCGAAGGGGCCTTTCTTCTTCATGAGCTTGAAGAAGGGTAAGGCGCGCTCGCCTATCTTAGAGATGAAGCGCCCTAACGCAGTCACCCGTCCTGCTAGCTTTTGCATCTCCTTAAGGGTCTGTGGTGGGCTCATGTCTTTGATGGCCTTGATCTTCTCCGGGTTCGCCTCGATCCCTCTGCGGGATACGAGAAACCCCGGCAGCTTGCCAGAGGGGACGCCAAACACACACTTCTCCGGGTTAAGCCTCAAGTTCACCCGGCGCAAACTCTCAAAGGTCTCCTCCAAGTCTTGAATCAACGTCCTCGCCTCGCGGGATTTGACCACTATGTCATCAACGTAGGCCTCTCTGTTCCTGCCGAGCTTCCGCCCCAAGGCGATGTGCATCAGCCGCTAAAAGGTTGCGCCCACATTGTGAAGGCCGAAAGGCATGCAGGTGTAGCAGTACACCCCACATGGTGTCAAGAAGGTCGTCTTCTCCACATCCTCCACGGCCATCTTGATCTGATGGTATCCGGAGAATGCATTCAGGAAACATAACAAATCGCACTCGGCAGTGGAGTCGACGATTTGATCGATGCGCAGAAGGGGAAACGGATCTTGGGGGCAGGCTTTGTTGAGGTTGGTGAAGTCGACGCACATCCGTTCCTTCCCACCTTTCTTCGGTACTACGACGGGATTCGCCAGCCATTCGGGGTATCGAACTTCTCGGATGGTGCCTGCCGCCTCCAGTTTGCATGTCTCTTGGACGATGAAGGCCTGCTTCTTAGTGGACTGCCGTCTTGCTCGCTGCTTCACGGGGAGTACATTGGGGCATACCCTTAGATGATGCTGGATTACCTCTCTTGGGACCCCTACCAGCTGATTGGGTTCCCACGCGAATATCTCTTTGTTCGCGTGCAAAAACCTCACCAAAGCTTCTTCTTGTCCTGGGCCAACGCCGGTTCCTATGGTGAAGGTGGCTCCTGAAGACTTGTCCTCGTTGACCGGCACCTGCTTGGTCTCCACCTTGTCTTGGGTGAACAACTGCCTCTTCTTGGTGGGTGCGGTCTCCTTGGCCTCGGGCGCACCAGCGCCTGCTGGCTATGCCGCTGCCGCGGTCTTGAAGGAGAGCCTGAGCGCCGGTCACGGCCTCCTTAGTGTCCCCCTTGATGGTGAGGACGCCCTTGCTCCCTAGCATCTTCATGAGGTTGTAGGCCGGGTGAGTTGCCGCCGTGAACTGAGCGAGAGCCGGGTACCCAAGGATGGCGTTGTACGGGAGACCGATGCGGGCAATGTCAAAGTCCACCAGCTCGGTGCGATAGTTGTCTCGCGTGCCAAAGGTGATAGGGAGGCAGATCTGCCCCAGAGGGTGAGCAGCTCCCCCATCCACTCCTGTGAAGGGTTTGCTGAGGCCGAGCCATTCGAGCGGCACATGAAGAAGGCTGAAGGCTTCCACGGAGGGCAAGTTGAGGCCGGCGCCGCCGTCGATGTGGGTCTTGGTGACGGCCACGTTGCAGATGGTGGGCGTGTAGAGCATCGGGAGCATCCCGGAGCCGGCAGTGGAGCCGGGCTGGTCTTCCGAGTCGAAGGTGAGGTCGGCCTCCGGCACAGCCCAACCCGGCGGAGCCCCCGGGCGCTTGCAGGCTGCCCCAATCTGACGGAAGAAAGGCTTGACGTGGCGATCCAAAGGAGGTGCTTGGGAGCCACCCAGCAGTGCCGCGACTGCATGGTGTGCCAGCGCCGCGTAACGCGCAGTGAAGAGGTCGCGGAGTTCCCCCCAGGACATCACCGTGGATCCAGGGAGGTTGAGCAGCCAGGCGCGCGGCTCGCTGGCGAGCGCCAGGGGGGAACAAGTTTGCCATGATCTTGTCGTCGCCTCCGGCTTTGAGGACGGCCTCCTCGTATGCTAGCAGGAACAACACCGAGTCTGCCGCGCCATTGTAACACGGCGGCATCTTCGGCCTGAACTTGGCCGGTCACTGCACCTGCCGCGGAGCGGGGGCCAGGGCTCGGTACCCAGACTCCCCGCTGCTGGTGTTGGCCGCAGAGCTTGGCGGCGGGGTGCCTGCCATGGGAACGAAGTGCAGAGGTGTGGGGCGCTGGTCAGTGGAGAGAAGCATCGGCGCATCCCTACCTGGCATGCAAATGTCGGATGTGGGGTTCCGGCTAACCCTTAAGGTTCAAACACTAGGGTGCACACGAAGTCTTTCCCTCCTACCAATCTATGCTCTAACTCGCTAGGATCTTGCGGACGAACTCGACGAACTTGTAACATAGAGAGACACAGGGTTTATACTGGTCCGGGCCACCGTTGTGGTGTAATACCCTACTCCAGTGTGGTGGTGGTGGATTGCCTCTTGGGCTGATGAGGAACAGTACAAGGGAAGAACTGCCTCCTGAGGTTGAGGTGTTCTTGTGCGTATGAACTTGTGTGTCTCTCGTCCCCCCTCTCTACTATGGTGGCTAGTCCTATCCCTGGTCCTCCTCCCAAATATTGAGCGGGAAGGGAGCCAACAATGGCGGGCTAATTTGAAGGGGGACAACTAGTACAAGCTATCCTGACAAAAGGTAGTCCGCGCCTGTGAAAGGCTCTGGTGGTGACGCCATCTTGGGCTCCACAATGACCTCCGTCTTGCAGTCCATGGTCTTGGTCTTGTTGCACCAAAATGGGAACCTTTGCCTGAGGCCTCGGTACCCCGCGGCTGCGCTTGCCCCCTTTGCACCAAAGAGGAAACAAGGACGCTGCGCTTGCTGGTGCCCGCCTGGCGCCCGCCTGGTGTCGATCGTCATGGCTCATGTCACGAGAGCCTCACGAGGTTTGCCCCGCCTTGATATCTCCGCTCCTTGTGAGCCTACTTGGCTAGGCCACTCCCGAGGAGGTCTTGCATCATCCGCCTCACGAGGCTTGGCCCCTCGCGAGGGTCTTGGGTGCCTCATTGGTGAAGGTGGGCCGTACGGCCTGCTGGCTTAGCCACGCCACGGGCCGCAGGCAGGCAAGTCTGGGGACCCCCGTTCCCAGAACACCGACACATATGCTTATGGGCGTGAGAGAGTCCCTAACTAGAGAGAGAGAGAGAGAGTGAGTGAAATAGAAAGAGTGAGTGAAAAAAGTGTGTGTGCGTGTGTGTAAGAGACATGGACAACACTCAATAAAAGTCGAGAAAAAACGTGTGTGTCTTATGCAAACATATCACACATGCATCTTCAACAACGGAAGCTAGATGAGGAGATAGTGTGTGGTTGTTTGCAAACGAGAGAGCAAGACCCCTAGCACGTGGCCAAGAGGGGTCTGACAAACAAGGGAGAGAGGTCGAGAGAGATGTACGGAGAAAATGCAGACATGGAGGGGAGAGAGTGTATGTTTATCATAGAGAGATCCCCTGGAGATCGTGGTGGGACTACATGGGTGGGAGATCGAGTGACAAGGTGTGTGCACGATAGAAGATACCACGAGAGATATCGAGATAGACGTATGGATGGAAGGAGACAATACATGTGTTCCTGATGGCTAGTGAGAGATAATCATACTTAGGGGGGAGTGCTTGCGCCTATGATGGAGTGAGGGATTATGGTACTTATTAGGGGGGTGCGTGTCACATAGAGAGAGAACAAAGGCGGAGAGTGTTGGATGGGTCTATATGTATAGCGCGAGCAAGACATGTGTATGTGTGAACCAGGGAGATATAAAGTTTGAGAGAGATTGAGGAGCCCCGATAAGGCTGAGTGGTGCGTCAGATAGCTGAGTGGGGAAAGAGATATTCCGCTCGATAATGCAGTGCATGTAATTTTCTTAGAAGTCAAACTTTGGAAACTTTGATCAGGTTTACACAAATGTTATTTATATCTTGAATACCAAAGATACATCATACGAAACTACATCTCATGGTGAATCTAATGGTATATGTTTGTCGTTCCAGATGTAATTGTTTTTCTCCATGTACATGGTCAAACTTTGTGATGTTTGACTTTTCAATAAATCAATATGCTATGGACTGAGGAGAGTGCCTAAGTCGAGAGGGATCAAGTGTGTGTGAAGGAGAATGAGTAAGTGTGCAAAAAGAGTATGTGTGTGAAAGAGAAAGTGACAACAAACGATAAATTAGAGAGAGTGTGTGTTTTTTCGTTTCTTAGGCGAACATATCACGCATGCATCTCCAGGATAGAAAAGTGAGGCGAGGAGATACATGAAGATAGCTAGTGTGTGATTGTTTGCAACGGAGAGAGACACCCCTATAGCACATGTCCAATAGAGGTCTGGCCAACAAGGAACAAAGGTCGAGAGGGACACATGGAGAACATGGACACATGGGGAGGGCGAGAGGGTGTGTTTGTGATAGAGAGACCCCCTCGAGATCGTGAGGGGACTAAATGGGTGGGAGATCGAGGGAGGTGCGTGCGTGATAGAAAGTTGCCCCGAGAGAAATCGAGATAGACCATGCACATGTTTGTGATCGAGACTAAGATTAGCTAGTCATATACATATAGGGGGACTGTGTGTTCCTACAATTGAGTGAGAGACCATCATACTTGGCTAGCTATGCATGAGATTGTGTGTGTGTGCGTGTGGGATGGAGAGAGAACGAGGGAGAGAGATAGAGTTTTAGATGGGCCTATCGAGTGCGAGTGAGATATGCATGTGTATGTGTGACCCACGTAGATGGAGAGTTTGAGAGAGAGGGGGAAGAGCTCCGAGACGACAGAGTGGTGCGTGAGAGAGTTATGGGCAACGAGCCAAGGAATTTGTGTGCGTACGCTGAGTGCACCCAAGATATATATCTTGGACTAGAGAATCATACATAGTGTGCGAGAGAGACCTATAGATGGAGGATATATGCATGCGAACTAGAAAGACCCCCCCCCACGCACACACACAAAGACACACACACAGAGAGAGAGAGATGGAGAGAAAAAGAGAGGACCAACAAGGTTTGTGTGTTGGATGTGTGCGACAGAATTGAAGATTGTCGGCGAGAGAGGGAGAGAGAGAGCAGGAGTCCGGGAGAGGGGGAGGTCGCGTTTTATGCATCAAAGACTGATATAAACCAAGTTTCGATATAAACTTGCATTCAAATATTTAAATTGGAGAACATGTTCTCTCAATCCACACATGAACGGATATGTGTGTATATCAAACAAGTTCATTAATTTGACTTTCAACATGTTCATGGCGTACTATAATACTGTACAACATGCTATTCGATTGAGGTGTTCAATTTTGGATTTAGTTCACTATTTTGACCTGGTGAACGAGCTATTTCATTGAATCGAGATATTTCATTTTGGGTTTGATTCCCGTTTTTGAGTGGGTCAACTATTTGTCATATAGTAAATCACTAGCAATGAGCATGTAAAAACACATTACTCCCGAGCATCATCTCTCCATCTAAAAAAAGAAATGGCAAGCTAATATTTCTAAATTTGATTCGAATCGACTTGGTAAGGTAGACGTGGATGCTCGTTCTCCCAAATTTTGAACAAACCATTAAACATCCACTGCTCGGTGGAATTCGCCCGAGCAAATAAATGGGAGACGCGAAATTACTGTCCTATGTGGGAGATGCATTAATTGGCCCGTTGTGCATCGAGGGTAGGTCCGTAACTTCATCCAAGCGCGCCTTCTCCTCGGCCGAAATGACATGTGCCGAATAATTCATAAACCATGGTCGGCAAAACACGCTCTCCTCGCCCGAAATAGCTCGCGCCCACTTTTTCAAAACACGCTCTCCTCGCCCGAAATCACTCGCGCCCACTATATTTCAAAACACACCCTCC
Source organism: Triticum urartu (assembly GCF_003073215.2). Lineage (NCBI taxonomy): Eukaryota > Viridiplantae > Streptophyta > Magnoliopsida > Poales > Poaceae > Triticum > Triticum urartu. The sequence continues at coordinate 444,106,160 of NC_053024.1, read as the reverse complement.
TCGCCCGAAATCGCTCCCGCCCACTATTTGGGGAGAAGCAAAGTTACTCTACTACCCCCGACCCTCAGTACATAGACCCAAGCCGAGAAACCTAAAGGCAGGGGTAGAACTGTAACTCCCCCTCACATTTCAGACAAATGTGTCTGTAAAACATGGTTCCACTCCCCTCCCAATCCCCCCCATTCATACCTCGTGGGCGCCAAATCACCTTCTCCCCGGAAGCTCCCTTCTCCCGAGCCACGAAACCTCAGCCCCTCCTCCATGGCGCCCCCAACCGCACCAATTTCACAACCGCCCTCCTCCCTAATGCCGGAGACGTTGTCCATTTGCCGTCGTGCACTGGGCCATGTGCCTCTTACTCCGTGCTGCTGGAGCTACCTCGACGACGGCCGCGTGAACCGTACCGGAGCCGATTCACCCCCGCCGTTGTTCATGGCACCGGAGCGGCTCCAACTTTGGATCTGTCCAGAGTCCCGGCGCTGCTTCCCCATAGCCATCGACCGTCACGACATCGCTGTTTCCCTACCCCTGGTGGCCACCGCAACCACGCCGGCCTCACCGACTCGGCAGCTGGACCTGCCTACTTCACCATGCCGCCAGATAGGTCGCACCCTCATCTCAAATCACTTTATTTAGGCGTCAGTTGTCTGAATTTTTATTCTGGGCCAATTGATTCCCAATGGGAAGCAGCACCCCTCGAGGCGGCGGAGCTCCTAGGCTGCCGGTTGGCTGGTGTCTAACGTAAGGGTGCGGGGCCACAAGTTCGCCACAGTAGAAGCTCTTAGATGGCTATCTTAGAGTTGTGTGGGTTCAAGGTACTGCCACCGCTGGATCTGGATGACGGGGAGTCTTTGTGGATTGGCCTGGGGGCGGCGCAACCACGGCAGTGCGGCGGGGCGGGGAGCGGGGTTTTGGCCGGGGCCACGGACGACGGAGGCAAGCTGCTCTGCCGTTGGTCGCTGGCTCTTCGGGGAAGATTCCCAATAGTGTCAGCCGGGAGGCACAAGACGGCCATCAAGCCATCCGGCGTAGATCGGACAGTACCAAAATAAAATAAAATCGTGTGACCCCAATTTAGTCTCAGTCAACAGACGTGTGACCACTCTCGTACCTTGCTGTTGATCTCTTAGTGTGTTTCTTCAAATGAAAGAGATGTGTCGTTCTTAACATTATGTGTTATCTGCATCTTCAGCCACACCGTCTCCCGACTCACCGCAGCTGCTCCAACAAGGGAAGCATACACCAGAAGGGAGCTATAGTCCCCACTCAATAGTTCCCTGCATCGAATGCGCATGCCCGACATGGACAGCCACAACAACTGCAGGGCCATCGACAAGTTAGCACATGATGCTCACTCCTATGGATGACAGCCAGATAGGTTGTACCCTCATCTTACTTATGTGCAACATTTATGGCTTTGTTATTCATCTAAGCATGGAAAATAGATTATCACATTTCACTGTATATTCATGCTGATCTCTTACGGGTCTTGTTCAGGAGTTAATGCTGTTCCATAGTTCAGCTAAGATACTTGTTCTTTAGGTAACACTGTTCCATAGTTATCATCCATCAGCTAATGCTATCCCACAGGCTGGTGATTATAGTATTATACCACTTCTAGTATTACCTATGTTGTTCTTTAATACTTTTGTGTGCCATCTAGTTAACCTCGAGTACAAATGATACATATTTTGTAGCTTTCATCTGTGTTCTCCCTTTAGTTTTTGAGACCTGTGCTGCTAGTTAACCCCAGTCCTACTATTTATGTCGTCTCCTACAGGAACTCATTACATAAATCTAACTACTAGTTGTCTTCCATGCATGTCAGATATAATTGCACCCACTGATATATCCACAAGAACCTGATGGGGCAATGTAAAGGCCAATAAACTTGATGTCAATGATACCCAATATGATGGAACATGTAAAGGCAGTTCTTCAGAAGACTTGCAGAAAGATGTTGAATCCTCTTCACCCCACAAGGTCCTTGCTCCAACTTGGCCCGTGATATGGGTACAACATGCATATAATGCCCTGGAGTGTATCTACTCGGTTGCAATGGCATGTGCTTAGCATGCTGATCATGCATGTAAATATGTCACGCCTTCCTGCTTTTCAGTACCTATTCCATTCATGATAACATGTTTTCAAATTCAAGTACTGTCATTCTACTCTATCGCAATGCCATCTGCTTAATTTGGACATCATGCTTCTGAATGTCTTATGCATTGTTATTCATCAGTACGTACTTCATCTGTCTACCATACCATGTTTTTTTACATTGAAGTGATGTTCTAGTGCTCTATTGCAATGCCATCTTAGTTTCCCAATCATACACGTGTATGTTGCCTTAGTTTTTTCTGTATGTATTCCGCTAGCATACAGTTTTACATTCAACTAGTGTTTTTTTACTACGTTGTCCTATCGTATCCCTAGCTCTTACACCATACTCCCTCCGTCCGGATTACATGTTGCCGAAATGGATAAAAATGATGTATCTAGAACTGAAATACGCCTAGACCCATCCATTTTTCCCGGAGGGAGGGAATACATGTCAATATGTCATGCCTTTCTATTCTTTAGTACCTATTCCATCTCTCTGTTGTTGCAAGTTTTATAACGGAAGAACCATTCTTCTATACAAGGCATGCAAGGGGAAGACGACTATGTTAGAATCTGAAGGGTTACAAACCAGGTCTTTGCAAAAGATCCAAACGCCAGGACATAATAAACCAACTCCAGTTTTTATAGATACTGCTCCAGCACAGAGAAACCCAACTCCTACTGATAATAAGCTGATTCAAGTGGCCAAAGAACTAGTCCGCTCCAGTCCAGCAAAAATATGTCAACTCCATTCTAAGAAGTGTGTGCATATCCTTGCATCATGAAATTTTATAGCATGCTGATCATATTTTCTACATGTTTCTTACCCATCTCTCTTTTAGAAAATAAGCTTAACAGATAGAAGAATTTCTGCACTGGTATCGTCTGTGAGGAAAGATTCTTGCAGGAATTCTCTATACTCCAATGCAGATGCAAGTACCTTTTGTATATCACTATATTTTTACATCAGCATGTATTTTGTTAATCGGCGTGAATCCAACCATTGTATGATCTAAAATTAGCTGTAGCAAAATGTTAAAGGCGCCAATGTTGATTTTTGTAAAGAAAACTGCCTGGTAGTTTCGCATACTGAGCTGCATGAGTGTAGTATCTCATATCATGCACATTACTGAATTGTAGTGCTGCTCTGGTTGCCCATTCATTCATTGTGTCAATGTTGCTTTCATATTACCTTACCTGGCTGATGATAGCTGTGCCATATTGTGTTAATTTCGTGTTGGCTAGTTGCCCAAACGTTCGTTGTGCCAATGTTGCTTTCCTATTATCTGACTTGGCCAATGATAGTAATGCTAGTGTCTTAATTTGGTGCAGGCTGCTGAAGATAAGAAGAAAAACTCCGAAAACAGCAAGGCAACCCCATTGTTTCTTTCCAATAAATCTAGGCCAGGTAATATGCCAATAACTCATGATTAATCTATTTGGTTTCCCTCCTAATTTATGTTATGATGCAGTGGTCGAGACACTCTCCACTATCAATAATACAAGCCTGCCAAAATCGCCATCTAAATCTGTTCAGTATCCTCTGTCTCGAATGCAACGGAAAAAATGTATGTTTGTGAACCAATTAATGGCTGAAGGAATGATGGAAATGGTGGAGGAATTAGAGGTGCAGAGTCGTGCGACACAACAACTGATCAATGTTTTTAGAGACAATGTAGCAAAGCAGCAAGAACTTGCCCACATGCTTATGGGCATCATCCGTGCTGAGGTTGCAGATTGTGACGTTGTAGATCATTAGGTTCTGTTCATTTATTTGCACTGGCATCAATCTTTGATTGCCTAGTGGATGTAATTTCCTGTAATATATGCTGGATGTACAATGTTTTTCCCTGTATGTCGTACCTTTGCTTGATCGGTTTTGGTCCTGTGCATAATTGCTCGTCGTAATGGGCTCAAATTATCCAATTTGGCCTAAAGACATGTATGAACTTTAGTGGGGCCATTAAGTTAATGGGCCTTTACCAGGCCGAAAGTTAATGGTCGGCCCTCTTAACTCCCGGGTCGTTAACAGGCTGACATCGAAGTGGGCAACAGGTGGGCCCAATTGATTTCACGGGCCGTTAACAGGCCGTTACTAAGTTCGGGCTACATATGGCCCAACTATACTGTGGGCCTTTAGCAGGCCGAAAGAGATAGCGGGATTGTACTGGACCATGAAGAGCATGGGCCGCTAAGAGGCCGAAAGTCAGGTCGTATTGTAAATGGCCCAACTGTGTTATGGGCCTTTAGCAGGCCTAAAGAGAAACCGGGCTGGTATTTGACCATGAAGGGCATGGGCCGTTAAAAGGACAAAACTTAGGTCCGACTACAAATGGCCCAACTCATTTATGGTCCGTTAACAAGCTGAAAGGCACACAGGGTCGGGAATTGGTCCAACAATTAAATGGGTCGCTAAAAGGCCAAAACTCAGGTCCGACTACAAATGGCCCAACAGATATATGGGCCGTCACCAGGCTGAAAGACACACCGGGCCAGAAATTGGCCCAACACTTAAATGGGTCGCTAAAACGCCGAAACTCAGGTCCGACTACAAATGGCCCAACTGATTTATGGGCCGTCAACAGGCTGAAAGATACACCGGGCCGGAAATTAGCCCAATATTTAAATGGGTCGCTAAAAGGCCGAAATATGTTCATTGTGAAAATTGGCCCATCCACTGAATGGGCCGTTAACAGGCCAAAATCTCATCAGGCCGATATTGAGCCCAAATATATAGCGGGCTGTTAACGGGCTCGAACTGACGATGGGCTGCAATGGTGTCAAATATTTAACGGGCCGTTGATGGGCCGAATTGGCACATCTCGTATGGGCCGTGGGCTTAAATGGACCTGACACAAGTAGGCCTTATATGGGTCGGTCTTCTATTTTTTACTGGGCCGGCCTTTTTCACCGGAATGGGCCACTGTTGGGTCGTGCCACGTGTCGACCTATCATAGGCGCCTCATGTCCAATGAGTGGATGGCATCTGTCCCAACGGTGACGCAACACGTGTTTCCTCCGGCCAATGATGATTTTACACGTGGAAAATCCCCATTGGTCCGGGCTGTTAACGGGTTATCGGATCCAAAACCAGACCCGATAGCTTAACGGCATTCCGTCACGGTGGATGCCACGTGTCGGTCACCCTTGACGAAAGCACTTCTGTGACGCGCGATTTATCGTCATGGAAGTGGACACTTCCATGATGATAATTTTGGTAATGTCATGTAACACTTCTACGACATCACAGGTATGACTGTCTTGATTCTGTCATAAAATTGTCATGGATGTACATGCATGACAGAAAACGTGACCTACTGTGACAAACACGTATCATCACGGAAGTGTATTTTTTTGTAGTGCCCGAAGGGACAGACACAAGAACAAAGGACACATGCCGGCCAACCTAAGTGTTCCGGAGCAGTAGCAAGCTACCATGGCTCAGTGGAAGCACTAGGAGACATTTTCCCATAAGATAGGCTACCAAGAATAAACAACTAGGTTGTCCGATCCCACACATACCAAGCATTTCAATAACATACACACAATATGCTCGATATGTGCAAATACAACATGGCATCACAACAAGACTCTACGACACAAAAGTATTTATTCTATAGGCTCCGAGGAGCCAGATATTACAAACATGGGTCTCATGACCCAACATACAACGCATACAAGAAAGCACATGCGGAAGCTTAACTTGTCTGAGTACAGACAACTACTAATGAAAAAGGTTGAGAAGCCTGACTATCTACAAGACCCTGCCGAGGGCACAAGATCGTAGCTGAGGTAACAGGCTAAACGTCGAAGTCCATGCGGAACTACTAGTGAGACTGAAATCTCTCTTAACATAAATTAAGCAAACGTGAGTACAAATGTACCCAGCAAGACTTACATCAGAACTAGCTACATATGCATCAGTATCAACAAAGGGGTGGTGGAGTTTAACTGTAGCAAGCCAGCTTTGACTTGGTGGCTATCCTGAACTACGACTGCAAGTAACTCTTTTGAGGTGGCACACACAAGCGCTAACCTCCCCGGCAATGGCGCCAGAAAATAGCTTGATGTCTACTACACAACCTTCTTCTTGTAGACGTTGTTGGGCCTCCAAGTGCAGAGGTTTGTAGGATAGTAGCAAATTTCCCTCAAGTGGATGACCTAAGGTTTATCAATCCGTGGGAGGCGTAGGATGAAGATGGTCTCTCTCAAACAACCCTGCAACAAAATAACAAAGAGTCTCTTGAGTCCCCAACACACCCAATACAATGGTACACTGTAAAGGTGCACTAGTTCGGTGAAGAGATGGTGATACAAGTGCAATATGGATGGTAGATGTAGGTTTTTGTAATCTGAAAATATAAAAACAGCAAGTTAACTAATGGTAAAAGTGAGCGTAAACGGTATTGCAATGATAGGAAACAAGGCCTAGGGTTCATACTTTCACTAGTGCAAGTCCTCTCAACAATAATAACATAATTGGATCATATAACTATCCCTCAACATGCAACAAAGAGTCACTCCAAAGTCACTAATAGCGGAGAACAAACGAAGAGATTATTGTAGGGTACAAATCGACCTCAAAGTTATTCTTTCTGATCGATCTATTCAAGAGTCCTTAGTAAAATAACACGAAGCTATTCTTTCCGTTCGATCTATCATAGAGTTCGTACTAGAATAACACCATAAGACACAAATCAACCAAAACCCTAATGTCACCTAGATACTCCAGTGTCACCTCAAGTATTCGTGGGTGTGATTATACGATATGCATCACACAATCTCAGATTCATCTATTCAAACAACACAAAGAACTTCAAAGAGCGCCCCAAAGTTTCGACCGGAGAGTCAAGACGAAAACGTGTGCCAACCCCTATGCATAAGTTCACGAGGTCACGGAACTCGTAAGTTAATCACCAAAACATACATCAAGTGGATCACGTGATATCCCATTGTCACCACAGATAAGCACATGCAAGACATACATGAAGTGTTCTCAAAGCCTTAAAGACTCAATCCGATAAGATAACTTCAAAGGGAAAACTCAATTCATCACAAGAGAGTAGAGGGGGAGAAACATCATAAGATCCAAATATAATAGCAAATCTCGCGATACATCAAGATCGTGCCGACTCAAGAACAAGAGAGAGAGAGAGAGAGAGAGATCAAACACATAGCTACTGGTACATACCCTCAGCCCCGAGGGTGAACTACTCCCTCCTCGTCATGGAGAGCGTTGGGATGATGAAGATGGCCACCGGAGAGGGATTCCCCCTCCGGAAGGGTGCCGGAACGGGTCTAGATTGGTTTTCGGTGGCTACGGAGGCTTCTGGTGGAGGAACTCCTGATCTGGGTTTCTTTCTGGAAGTTTCAGTATATATAAGAGGTTTTGGCGTCGAGAACAAGTCAGGGGGCATCCGGGCTGTCCACGAGGCAGGGAGGCGCGCCTAGGGGGTGGGCGCGCTCCCCACCCTCGTGGGTAGCCCGGGACCCTTCTGGCCCAACTCTTTTACTCCATGGCCTTCTTGTGGTCCAAAAATAAGCTCCATCAAGTTTCAGGTCAATTGGACTACATTTGGTTTTCCTTTTCTGCGATACTCAAATACAAGGAAAAAACAGAAACTTGCACTAGGCTCTAGGTTAATAGGTTAGTCCCAAAAATCATATAAAATAGCATATAAAACATCCTAGATGGATAATATAATAGCATGGAACAATAAAAAATTATAGATACCTTGGAGACGTATCAAGCATCCCCAAGCTTAATTCCTGCTCGTCCTCGAGTAGGTAAATGATAAAATAGAATTTTTGATGTGAAATGCTACCTAACATAATTATCAATGTAATCTTCTTTATTGTGGCAAGAATATTCAGATCCATAAGATTCAATACAAAAGTTTAATATTGACATAAAAATAATAATACTTCAAGCATACTAACTAAGCAATTATTTCTTCTCAAAATAACATGGCCAAAGAAAGTTCATCCCTACAAAATCATATAGTTTGGCCATGCTTCATTTTCGTCACACAAAATGCTCCCATCATGCACAACCCCAATGACAAGCCGAGCAATTGGTTCATACTTATTAATGTGCTTCAGCTTTTTCAACCCTCACGCAATACATGAGCGCAAGCCATGGATATAGCACTATGGGTGTAATAGAATAATGATAGGGGTTATGTGAGAAGACAAAAAGGAGAAAGTATCACATTGATGCGGCTAATCAATGGGCTATGGAGATGCCCATCAATTGATGTCAATGCGAGGGGTAGGGATTGCCAAGCAATGGATGCACTAGAGCTATAAACGTATGAAAGCTCATCAAAAGAAACTAAGTGGGTGTGCATCCAACTTGCTTGCTCACGAAGACCTAGGGCATTTTGAGGAAGCCCATCATTGGAATATACAAGCCAAGTTCTATAACGAAAAATTCCCACTAGTATATGAAAGTGACAAAATAAGAAACTCTCTATCATGAAGATCATGGTGCTAGTCTGAAGCACAAGTGTGGAAAAAGGATAGTAACATTGTACCTTCTCTCTTTTTCTCTCAATTTTTTATTTTTTATTTTTTTCATTTTTTTCTTTTGGGGCTTCCTTGGCCTCTTTTTTATTTGGGATTCTTTGGCCTCTCTTTTTTCCTTTTTTTCGTCTGGAGTCTCATCCCGACTTGTGGGGGAATCATAGTCTCCATCATCCTTTCCTCACATGGGACAATGCTCTAATAATGAAAATCATCACACTTCTATTTACTTACAACTCAAGAATTACAACTCGATACTTAGAACAAAATATGACCCTATGTGAATGCCTCCAGCGGTGTACCGGGATATGCAATGAATCAAGAGTGACATGTATGAAAAATTAGCATGGTGGCTTTGCCACAAATATGATGTCAACTACATGATCATGCAAGACAATATGACAATGATGATGCGTATCATAATAAACGGAACGGTGGAAAGTTGCATGGCAATATATCTCGTAATGGCTATGAAAATTCCATAATAGGTAGGTATGGTGGCTGTTTTAAGGAAGATATAAGGAGGTTTATGTGTGATAGAGCGTATCGTATCACGGGGTTTGGATGCACCGGCGAAGTTTGCACCAACTCTCAAGGCGAGAGAGGGCAATGCACGGTACCGAAGAGGCTAGCAATGATGGAAGGGTGAGAGTGCGTAATATCCATGGACTCACATTAGTGATAAAGAACTCATATACTTACTACAAAAGTTTATTAGCCCTCGAAGCAAAGTACTACTACTCATGCCCCTAGGGGATAGATTGGTAGGAAAAGACCATCGCTCGTCCCCGACCTCCACTCATAAGGAAAGCAATCAAAGAACACGCCATGCTTCAAATTTGTCACACAACGTTTACCATACGTGCATGCTACGGGACTTGCCAACCTCAACACAAGTATTTCTCAATTTCACAATTACTCAACTAGCCAGACTCTAATATTACCACATTTATATCTCAAAACAATTATCAAGTAACAAACTTCTCATAGTATTCAATGCACTCTATATGAAAGTTTTTATTATATCCCTCTTGGATGCCCATCATATTAGGACTAAATCCATAACCAAAGCAAATTACCATACTGTTTAGGACTCTCAAAATAATATAAGTGAAGCATGAGAGTGTTGGGTTCTACGGTAGGGTGCGTCGACTGCAAAATAAAATTCCCTACACGCAGAACAACCAAGAACATGCTACGGGAGATGGATCATAGTTCGTTACCACTAGACACGCAGTGCCGTGCAGCGGAAGAAGAGTTGGGGCAGCGCGTCCGTGTGGATCGTCTCCTCCTTGTCCGATCTCCCTCGTACAGCCGGTAGTCGGTTCCCACATACAGGTTTGCCGGAGCGGCACAAGTGCACCTCCTCTAACGGTATCTGCGCGTGTAGGAGGAACATCGTGCGGCGGACTGCTAGGTCCGATTACACAACCGGTAGCAAGTGGAGGTGTCTATTTGCAACACATGCAAACCCTAGTGACAGTGCCGAAGCGATTAGCCCAATGAGTGTGCCGCACCTCCACTATATATAGGCATCCATCGCGGGCTCAACACTTGGGCCTCACACGGACCCTAAAGCCCATAAGTCTACTCGGCCACAATCCGAATACAGTTCGAATCACATCCGACAAGTGTCCTCGGATTCGACCTCGTAGGTTCCTACCCTTAAGCGCGTGACTCGTTAGGTTCAAGTCGGCTTGGTCGCAGTTCAGATCACCTCCAAACTGCACGGTTGGTAGCGGCCTCTAGCAAGGCATGCCAAACACCAAGAAGACTATGACGCTGGTTAGGCGAACCTGTACATCACACTTCCATTCCTTTTTCCACACAATATATGTTGTCGAGCTCAAGGCGAGTCTGTCATCCTTGTGCTAGCCCGACCTCTTTCTCGAACCAGTGATGCCGACCACTATCCGGATTATCTCATAATCCTTGTCGCATGGCCATGCTTATCTTGGTCGGATCACACGAGGGTCCCAGAGTATATCTCTCCTGGTCGGAGGGGCAAATCCCATCTTGCTCAACCATGTCTCGCAGCATGGGTCTGGACAAGCCTGAAACCTACCTTTGTAACTACCCAGTCACGGAGTAGCGTTTGGTCGGCCCAAAGCAAGTCTGTCACCATCCTGAGTACATGTGCCAGCTCAGGTCTTAGGACATAGAACGTATGTTGTACTAGAGACTCACAGATGACATACCGCTGCATCTCATAGTTGGGTCTGTCCGACTCGGACCTTATCTCGACTCGGATCCGACTATGTCGAATCCGACCAGACCTTTCCAAGTCCATATTATCCGGTTAGCATCCAATGCTCCATGGCTAGTCAGACCAGGCCATCAACTGTGTCATATGCTAGTCTAGTTGGATGCGCGTCCACACAGCCCTTTCCACTAGGGACCTTTTAGGACAGTTATCATACAATGCATAGTCCCACAAACAAGTCACGTACTTGCTGATACACATCATTGATAATGTCCAAGGACTATCTTTATTCATAAAAACATAGGAAATATCATCATACATGATTGCCTCTAGGGCATATCTCCAACAGAGAGTTCATCTATTTCTTCAAAATAAAACTACCATCGTGCTCTAAAAAGATATAAGCGAAGCACTAGAGCAAATGACAAACTACTCCAAAAGATATAAGTGAAGATCAATGAGTAGTCGAATAATTATGCAACTATGTGAAGACTCTCTAACATTTAATAATTTCAGATCTTGGTATATTATTAAAACAGCAAGCAAAACTAAATAAAATAAAATGACACTCCAAGCAAAACACATATCATGTGGTGAATAAAATATAGCTCCAAGTAAAGTTACCGATGAACGAAGACAAAAGAGGCGATGCCTTCCGGGGCATCCCCAAGCTTAGGCTTTTGGTTGTCCTTGAATATTACCTTGGGGTGCCTTGGGCATCCCCAAGCTTAGGCTCTTTCCACTCCTTATTCCATAGTCCATCGAATCTTCACCCAAAACTTGAAAACTTCACAACACAAAACTTAACAGAAAACTCGTAAGCTCCGTTAGTATAAGAAAATAAATCACCACTTAGGTACTGTTGTGAACTCATTCTAAATTCATATTGGTGTAATATCTACTGTATTCCAACTTATCTATGGTTCATACCCTCCGATACTACTCATAGATTCATCAAAATAAGCAAACAACACATAGAAAACAGAATCTGTCAAAAACAGAACAGTCTGTAGTAATCTCGATCAAACGTATACTTCTGGAACCCCAAAAATTCTAAAATAAATTTCTGGACGTGAGGAATTTATCTATTAATCATCTTCAAAAAGAATCAACTAAGTAGCAATCTTCAGTAAAACATAGCAGCAAATCTCGTGAGCGCTAAAGTTTCTGTTTTTTACAGCAAGATCGCAAAGACTTTCCCAAGTCTTCCCAAAGGTTCTACTTGGCAAAAACACTAATTAAAACATAAAACCACATCTAAACAAAAGCTAGATGAATTATTTATTACTAAACAGGAGCAAAAAGCAAATATAAAAATAAAATTGGGTTGCCTCCCAACAAGCGCTTACGTTTAACGCCCCAAGCTAGGCATGATGATTTCAATGATGCTCACATAAAAGATAAGAAGTGAAACATAAAGAGAGCATCATGAAGAATATGACTAGCACATTTAAGTCTAACCCACTTCCTATGCATAGGGATTTTGTGAGCAAACAACTTGTGGGAACAAGAATCAACTTGCATAGCAAGGTAAAACAAGCATAGCTTCAAGATTCTAAGCACATAGAGAAACTTGATATTATTGCAATTCCTACAAGCATATGTTCCTCCCTCATAATAATTTTCAGTAGCGTCATGAATGAATTCAACAATATAACCATCACATAAAACATTTTTTCATGATCTACAAGTATGCAAAGTTGACACTCTTCCAAAATAGTGGGATTAACATTAACTAAAGTCATGACCTCTCCAAACCCACTTTCATAATTATCACAATAAGATTCAACACCCTCCAAAATAGTGGGATCATTACTTCCTAAAGTTGAAACTCTTCCAAACCCACTTTCATCAATATAATCCTCATAAATAGGAGGCATGCTATCATCAAAATAAATTTGCTCATCCAAACTTGGCGGACAAAAAATATCATCTTCATCAAACATAGCATCCCCAAGCTTGTGGCTTTGCATATCATTAGCTTCATGGATATTCAAAGAATTCATACTAACAACATTGCAATCATGCTCATCAACCAAAGATTTAGGGCCAAACATTATAATGCATTCTTCTTCTAACACTTCGGCACAATTATCGGAATCCTTATTTTCACGAAAGATATTAAAAAGATGAAGCATATGAGGTACCCTCAATTCCATTTTTTGTAGTTTTCTTTTATAGACTTGACTAGTGATAAAACAAGAAACTAAAAGATTCGATTGAAAGATCTAAAGATATACCTTCAAGCGCTAACCTCACTGGAAACGGCGCCAGAAAAGATCTTGATGTCTACCACACAACCTTCTTCTTGTAGACGTTGCTGGGCCTCCAAGTGCAGAGGTTTGTAGGACAGTAGCAAATTTCCCTCAAGTGGATGACCTAAGGTTTATCAATCCGTGGGAGGCATAGGATGAAGATGGTCTCTCTCAAACAACCCTGCAACCAAATAACAAAGAGTCTCTTGTGTCCCCAACACACCCAATACAATGGTAAATTGTATAGGTGCACTAGTTCGGCGAAGAGATGGTGATATAAGTGCAATATGGACGGTAGATATAGGTTTTTGTAATCTGAAAATATAAAAATAGCAAGGTAACTAATGGTAAAAGTGAGCATAAACGGTATTGCCATGCTAGGAAACAAAGCCTAGGGTTCATACTTTCACTAGTGCAAGTCCTCTCAACAATAATAACATAACTGAATCATATAACTATCCTTCAACATGCAACAAAGAGTCACTCCAAAGTCACTAATAGCGGAGAACAAACGAAGAGATTATTGTAGGGTACAAAACCACCTCAAAGTTATTCTTTTTGATCGATCTATTCAAGAGTCCGTACTAAAATAACACGAAGCTATTCTTTCCATTCGATCTATCATAGAGTTCGTACTAGAATAACACCTTAAGACACAAATCAACCAAAACCCTAATGTCACCTAGATACTCCAGTGTCACCTCAAGTACCCGTGGGTATGATTATACGATATGCATCACATAATCTCATATTCATCTATTCAACCAACACAAAGAACTTCGAAGAGTGCCCCAAAGTTTCTACCGGAGAGTCAAGACGAAAATGTGTGCCAACCCCTATGCATAAGTTCACGAGGTCAGGGAACTCGCAAGTTGATAACCAAAAGATACATCAAGTGGATCACGTGATATCCCATTATCACCACAGATAAGCACATGCAAGACATACATCAATTGTTCTCAAATCCTTAAAGACTCAATCCGATAAGATAACTTCAAAGGGAAAACTCAATTCATCACAAGAGAGTAGAGGGGGAGAAACATCATAAGATCCAAATCTAATAGCAAAGCTCGTGGTACATCAAGATCGTGCCGACTCAAGAACACAAGAGAGAGAGAGATCAAACACATAGCTACTGGTACATACCCTCAGCCCCAAGGGTGAACTACTCCCTCCCCATCATGGAGAGCGCCGAGATGATGAAGTTGGCCACCGGAGAGGAATTCCCCCCTCCGGCAGGGTGCCGGAATGGGTCTAGATTGGTTTTCGATGGCTATAGAGGCTTCTGGCGGCGGAACTCCTGATCTAGGTTTCTTTCTGGAAGTTTCTGTATATATAAGAGGTTTTGGCGTCGAGAACAAGTCAGGGGGGTCTCTGGGTTGTCCACGAGGCAGGGAGGCGCGCCTAGGGGGTGGGCGCGCCCCCCACCCTCGTGGGCAGCTCGGGACCCTTCTGGCCAAACTCTTTTACTCCATGGCCTTCTTCTGGTCCAAAAATAAGCTCCATCAAGTTTCAGGTCAATTGGACTATGTTTGGTTTTCCTTTTCTGTGATACTCAAAAACAAGGAAAAACATAAACTGGCGCTGGCACTAGGCTCTAGGTCAATAGGTTAGTCCCATAAATCATATAAAATAGCATATAAAACATCCTAGATGGATAATATAATAGCATTGAACAATCAAAAATTATAGATACGTTGGAGACGTATCATCCACTTTCACTTGTCTATGAACTGCATAAGCAACCAAGTAGTCCATTACTGTGGACGCGGGTATTCGAATAGTTTGATAACCCTACAGGGGGGTACTTCTTCACACAAGCTCTCACCACTTATCGTTGTTTACACGCCGTGTACTCGGCAACCTTCAAGCGGAAGCCCAGCGAGGGTGTCGGCCATGACCTGACTAACCACACAAGTCCCTAGTCCAGGTTTATCGCCTATTTAGTTTCCATCTGCATGGAGATCCAGCCGGGGTGTCCTCAACGGCCCCAAACGATGTGTCTAGGGTTCCCGAGGCACCAAACGGGCGTCTCAATACACCGGGCCACGTGCCTACCCCACCACAGCCCACCCCTCAGGTCAGCGCTGCGCACGGCCTCCAGCATACTACAAACACCAGAAACTACTTGCAACTCCTGGACACAGGACAGGGGCGGTTAATAAGTCGAGAGGGTCCATTGGTTTCGGGCCCAACGCGTTGTAGTAGCTGATCTTAAATCACATACACAGATCTCAGTTCCTAAGGACGGTTCCAATGAAACAACCCACCATGTAATCCTACATGGCCTCTCATCGATACCTTTACCAAATCATGTTCACACACTTAGCTCACACATGGTAGGATAAGTTCATCACCATTCCAATTCATCCCCAATGAATCAGACCTGACTCAACTCTAGGCAGTAGCAGGCATGACAAACAAGCATGAATGAGTAGGCACATCAGGGCTCAAACAACTCCTACTCATGCTAGTGGGTTTCATCTATTTACTGTGGCAATGATAGTTCATGCATAGGAAAGGGGTTCAACTACCGCAACATGTAACAGTTGAAACAATATTGTCCTGATGCAATAAAAGAGAGCAAGAGCAGAGAGTAGGATTGTATTAGAATGAACAAAGGGGGTTTGCTTTCCTGGTACTTCTGAAGATAGTATAGTTCTTCATCGGTGTCACCGATCTCATCGCCGGAACCACATCTACTGAGAGGGGACAAATACCGGCAACAGAGAAGGAACACAATCAATGCAATGCAATAATATGATGCATGATCATGACATGTCAACATGCTGTGATTTGAGCTAATGCAACTAGCAGCAATTTAAATGGAGTTGGTTTGAACACAAGATTCAAATTCAAACTCCATATGTGGATAGTCGAATGTCATTTATTTGATTTGCCCTAAACAGTAGTCATAAGTTGTTATAACATGCACGAATATTGTACAGATGGATAGATTGGATTTTTCTAATCATTTTTCATATATAAATTAATTCATTTGGAGTTATAGATTAATTTCTATGTTTTTTGAAGTTTAAGTCATTTTTTGGAATTTCCTGAATTAGTTTTAATCCAGAAATTCTTTTACTACGTCAGCATGACATCAGGGTGACGCCAGCAAGTCAACAGGGTGGTCCAAGTCAAACCTGACCAGTGGGGCCCACTGGTCAGTGACTCAGTTAATTAAGTGAGTTAATTAGTGCTAAACTAGCCCTAACTAAAATGTCAGCAGGGCTAGGCCCACATGTTAGTGTCTCATCTAATTAACTAAGTTAATTAACACTAACTAAACCTAACACTAATTAAACAGGGGCTTGGGCCCACACGTCAGTCAGCCAGGGGAGGTCAAACCCCTGGTCAGCGGGGTCAAACCCGCCGGACTTGGCCCACGGCTCATCGTCGGCGAGGCCAGAGACGGGGAGGCGCTCGGAGAACGTCCACAAGGCACGACTTGAGGCGCCGTTGGGCTCTCTAGAGAGCCCGTGCGATGGCGCGTTAGATGGCGGTGGTTGCCGAGCCTAAGGTGGCTGGAATCAACATCGGCGACGAGGTCAGCGGTGGCCGGTGTTCGGGTGTGCACGAGGTTGGCGTTTTGGTGCGTAAATGAGCGAGGCAAAAGGCTAGAACGGCGCTACGCATTGCGGGGAGCAGGCTGAACACTCTATGGTGACCATTTGGTCACCGGAGCATCGCTGATGGCAAGCTCGGGCGGCGGTGCGTCTCGGTCATCAAGGGGGCGACGGATACGACGATCAAACGGAGGAGGGGTTAGGGGGAAATGACTGGGGGCTCACCGCGGTCACGAAGAGCTGGTCAGTAGGCTCGGGGAAGGCCGTACGGCGTCAGAGCATCTCCGGTGATCTGGAGAGCCAAAGGTTGAAGACGACGGCGTCGGCGGCATTCGGGGGCGTTCGGCGTTGCGTAGCTAGGCAACGAGGTCAAGGGAGACACAACGAAGCTCGAGGACACGTCCGTAAGGCGAGGGGGGAGCGGTGGCTACGAGGGCAACGAAGGGCAGCGATAGTGCAGCTTGGCCGGTGAGAGAGAGAGAGAGAGAGAGCCAGGGGAGGGGACATGCCACGGGTGAGGGAGAGAGAGGCCAGGGGGTGTGTGGCGTCATCTAGAGTCGTCAAGTGCGTCGGCAGAAGCAGGAGGTGGCCGTCGGTGGCCGCGCGCGTGCTAGCGCAACGCGGGCACACGCCCTCATGCCCATTGGCATGAGGTTGAGGACGACTGGCGCTAGCCAGTGGACTGGGCAAGCACAGTGCCACGCCGGCTGGGCTGGACAGGTATGCCACGTGAGTATCTAACCCTTTTCTATTTTTGTTTCTGTTTTGTAATTTGCAGCTTGTTTTTTATCCAGTTTTAAAAACCAAATCAATTTTATAAATCCTAAAAATATTCATGAGCACTTTCTGAATTATTTCAGTAGCCCACAAATAGTTCCAACATTATTTGAGCATTTAAATTATTTATATTGTTTAAATGCCCAATGTCAAATACAATATGATTTAATTCAAAAATCCAGGAATGTCCGAGAAATATTTTCATCATTTTTGGCGGAGGTTTTCACCTTTATCGGAAATCATGAACATTCTCAAAGGGCATTTTGGGTTCATTGAAAATGATTTTATTTAAGCCTATTTGAATTCATTTGGTGCTAGCACTAGTACAGCGAGCTGCTAAACAAACGGTTTTTAACCCCTTTCCGCGACGGCATTTGGAACCGTCGCCAAGTGAGTGTGGGCAATAGGGGGGTCCTTCCCACATGACCCAGAAACCGTCAGGGATATGCCCTCCTGGCACACACGCTCGGCAAAATGAGGTTGTGTGCGACCAGCGAGCGCTCAAATACGCAAATACGTACAGTCGAGCTAAAAAATACAATTATACGGCGAAATTGTTTCCGGTCGCAAGTACATCCCACACAGTCACTCCCCGCTAAACGTTTCCATTCGTATGTACATCCCACACAGTCACTCCAAGGAAAATGTTTCCGTTCACAGGTACATCACACACAATTTTTCCCACTAAATCGTTTGCGTTATTGAATGTATCACACACGGTCCGTAGAAGAAACTGTGTGGCAAAGGCTGTCCATCACACACAGTTTTTATGTGGTAACGTTTGTGCAAGGTGGTCTAACGCAAACAGTTTTCAAGAGAAAGTCGTGTGTGATTGTTCATTGATCCAACACGGTTTATTCCTAGAAACTGTGTGCGTTGCCTGAGGTCATCGCCCACGGTATTTTTTCAACAACCATTTGTAATAGCAAAACCCAATTAGCAGGCTAATTATCCGATTATTCATAATACATTTATTAATCTAATTGACATTTCATATTAAGCATACAATATATTTCATTTTCATAGTTGAAATACATAATAGTACAACATCATATAGCTTCAACACTTAGCTACCCTATTACACAACTACACCAGGACCAAGTTTCACATGCAACATCTATAACCTTTCGAAATTAGCATCATAAACGGTACATAGAAAAATGTATCTCATCTGGAAAACTGTTGAAGCAGAAGGCGAATATTGAGCCTTCATTGATGTTGAAGGTCTTTGTAACTTTAGACCAGTGCCTGTGGATGATTGACCGTCCATCCTTCGTTCTCTTCAGGAACACTTCAATATTGAACCGTGGGGGTTGTATGAATACCTTCCTTGCCTCCTGACCATGCAGGTGGTTTGATAGGTAATCATCAGTGAACTACTTTGGAAAGGCCTGAAAACAAGGATGTGCATAAATATCTTCTCCATATTGGGAATGGGGCAAAGGAATAAAAAAGGCAAGGTATAATAGTTAGTACCATCCTGTAGTGAACTGATGTCTTATTCATTGTGCAGACAAAGATCTTGTTGTTTTTTGTCGCTAATTTCTTTATCCTAACAATCTTTCTGAGTTTCTTGACTTGACTGATATTCATGGACAATTCATTTCCCCATATGCAAAAAGGGTCGAACAGTGGGTCAAAACCTCTGACAGCAGGACCTACATGTGCAAGACCAAATTGTTAAAAACCAAAATATTAGAGTGGTTCCTGCAATTGCACAATAATGTGCTATTAGACAACGGACCATGCACGTACTAACCTCGATTGTAAACCTCAGTGCTTCCCATTGTTTCCCTGCAACTCATATAAGGTAGTTAGTCATAAGGTTAAGTATTTAATACAACCAAATTCAATTTATTCCTCACATGGTATACAATAACAGATTGCACCCACGACTATTGAACATCACATTGCAGAATTGAACCAAACAGTTAAGTAATCACCACAACACAAATGAACCAAACGTTAACTGAGCACCACATTGCACAATGTATAACCAAACCAAGCATGCTTGACAACTTGGAAATATAGCAATTGTATTCATTTCTCATGTATTTTGTAAAGATAAATTCGATTTATTTCTCACTTGGAAGATAATACAAAATTGCAGCCTGAAGAATTGAACATCACATTTGCATAATTGAACCAAACAGTTAACTGAAGATGACAACTAATTAACAAAATAGTTAATAAGTGACCACCACACTCCACGACATAAAGAACATATACACTAGAGCAACGGATTGCATGGTAAAATTAGATAGCACAATTCACTAGATCTGGGGGTCGGCACGAATGGTAGCCATCGTGACCTCATCCACGCATGCGGCCGCGATTTGCTTCTCCGCTGCCAAATGCTCCTTGAGATCCTGGCTATACTGTGTGCACCATGGCTTAGGGCGGTGCTTATTTGGTGGAGGGGTCGGTGATTTGGGTGGAAGGTGTCGCGCTCGCGCCGGCAGTCGGGGCATGTGGGATGTGGAAGGAGGAGGAGGATGGGGGTCGGGTGTGGATTACCTGCCTGGATAGGCGAGGCTGAGTAGCGTGAAGGAGGGTCGATGGCGAGGAGGCGGCGGCGCTGCAGGCAAGGAGTGAAGGTTTCAACTTGGAAAGGAAGGCGGAAACAGGGGAAATGTGGCTTTTGGTAAGGGGGGCGGGGAGGTAGATATTTCAGCGAAAGCCGAAAACTTGGAATCGCTTCGGCGAAAAAACTGGCGCGCAAAGTGTCATCAGACACGGTCCCTTATTCATAACCATGTGCGATTTGTGAAGGAGGGTCATCGGCGAGGAGGCTGTGGACTATAGGTGACGCACCTTCTCTCGCAAGCCATAGGCGTACTATACACCTACGGTGCACCAAGGTATTTTGTGCTGCATCTCACACGGTTGGTGATAATAAACTATGTGCGATCTACTTGATTTATCGTCTTGATTTTAATTACATAATGGGGTCACAGCTACAAAGGATGGTGTTTGAATTGTTAGAACTTTTATCTGCAGTGAACATGCAACTATAGGTGTGTCGTCAAAAAATTGGAATTATTCAGGGTTCGTTTGGACGTTTTTATATATTAACTTGGTTTTGTAGGCATTTCTGGTGCATAATTCTAATTTCAACTACATGCACATGCTCCGGTGCATATAAACAGGTTGAAAAATCAAATATGTGTCCTTGCTTGCATGCTTAGGTCCCATGCAAGAAATGGGAATGAATGTCACACACCCTGCCACCGTCACTCGGCTGCAAACATTGAGATACCTGGTTTTTAAATTCTAGTAAATCCAAAACTCGTTTGAAATTCATGAAACCTGGCATGCTATCATGGAGCGGCATCAACATGTCCTGGTAAAAAATTTGTCCCATTTGGGGCAGGTTTGGGTATAAGCTTCTCACAAACCAGAGCTTCTACAACAAGCGTGATGGTTTCGGTAGGGTTCCCTTGCCTCTTATTGCTTTCAAAAAATTTAGAGTGTCAACATAGAACAACAAGAGTGTTGTGTTCAATTTTGGAATTTTTTGGGGTTCGTTTGGACATTTGTACACATTAACTGGGTTTTCCAGGCATTTTATGTGCATAATTCAAATTTGAACTACATGCACATTCTCCAGTGCATATAAACTGGTTGAAAAATCAAATATGTGTCCTTGGTTGCATGCTTAGGTCCCATGCAAGAAATGGGAATGAATTTCAAACACCCTGCCACCGTCACTCAGCTGCAAACATTGAGATACCTGGTTTTTAAATTCTAGTAAATCCAAAACTTGTCTGAAATTCATGAAACTTGGCATGCTATCATGGAGCGGCATGAACATGCCGTGGTAAAAAATTTGTCCCATTTGGGGCAGGTTTGGGTATAAGCTTCTCACAACAATTGTGATGGTTTCGGTAGGGAACGTGCCACCTTTGGGGACGAAACAATATTCATTGCCTCTTATTGCTTTCAAAAAAATTCGAGTGTCAACATAGAACAACAAGAGTGTTGTGTTCAATTTTGGAATATTTCGGGGTTCGTTTGGACATTTCTATATATGAACTGGGTTTTTCAGGCATTTTATGCGTATAATTCAAATTTGAACTACATGCACATTCTCCAGTGCATATAAAATGGTTGAAAAATCAAATATGTGTCCTTGGTTGCATGCTTAGGTCCCATGCAAGAAATGGGAATGAATTTGAAACACCCTGCCACCGTCACTTAGGCGTAAACATTGAGATACCTGGTTTTTAAATTCTAGTAAATCCAAAACTCGTCTGAAATTCATGAAACTTGGCATGCTATCATGGAGCGGCATCAACATGACGTCGTAAAAAATTTATCCCATTTGGGGAAGGTTTGGGTATAAGCTTCTCACAAACCAGATGTCGTGGTGGGCACACGGCAGATGCTAAGGGATGGCCAAAGATAGGAGGAGGCTCGAGGGCACTGGTGGGCTCTAGAGGCGAGGTCGGCATGAGCAAGCGCATGACGCAAGACATACCTAGGTTCGGGGCTCTCCGGAGAGATAACACCCCTAGTCCTGCCAAGTGTGGTTTATGTGTTACAGTACATAGTTGCTCCTAGAGCTGTATGGAGGAAGAAGGAGGTCTGGCTAAGGCTTAGGCTGCTCCCTCTCCTCGGGTGTTGCTTGCTAGGTGTGTGTGTGTGATCCCTGTGCGAATGAAGTGGTTGCCCGCATGCATGGGGGCTCCTGGGGGTTTTATAGGTCAACCCCCCAAGGGTACAAGGTAATGTTACAAGGCCGTAGGGCTGGGTTGTCAGTGTCCAGGAACCCAGTGCTGGGACCCGCCGGGTACCAGGGATTGCCGGGTTCTCCGGGCGCGGGCCCCATGCACCTAGGGGGCACTGTGCACCGTCTTGTCAGTCATCAGGGCATGGCCGAGTTGAGTCGGCTACAATGGCACTCTGTCAGGTCACCGCTTGTTGGCGTCATGGGTCACGTCGGGTGCACTATTGCTACGCCAGCCTTGGTCAGCGAGTAGGTGAGAGGCATTGTTGCTTCGTCCGGCTGACTAGAGGCATGGGCTGGGTATTGTGGCTTCGGTCATCAGTTGGTGAAGACTCGTCCCATCGTACGGCTGGGATGGGACGGCCGCTGACCCTCGGTCAGGTTCAGAGAACATGCCAAGGGCGGTGCTGGCTTGCTGGGAAAGTCTTGAGCTTGGTTGTTGGGGCCGAGTTGAGGAGTCTGGCCGGGTTGCAGAGCTCGGTCGGGTCGCAGGGCTTGGCCGGGTTGAGCGACCCGGCCAAGCGCGAGCCGGGTTGAGGGGCGATGCTGGCCCCGTTGTTTTCGAAAAGGATCCGAGTTCCGTTGCCTTCCTGGGGTCCATCCCCCTGACAGTAGTCCCCAAAGCTGTGAAGGTCCACCGTCTTCAGATCGGTGGGCCTTCACAGTTTCCTCCTTTGCGGAGGCGGATTTGGTGACCGCCGAGTTCGGCAACACCCACTGTGTGCCGGCTTCTGGAAGCCGGATCGTGGTGTCCCTCTCATGGCAGGAAACCGAGGAGTTCGACGAATCTTGGGCAATCTTTCAGGCTTCACGCGGCCACCACGTGGCGCCTGGGAGACGGAAGGGCTTGACAGGCCATGCGTGTGACGAGACAGGGCGACGGCCTGGGGCCCGCCGCCGAGCGCCCTCAGCCCATGCACGCGGATTTATTGCGACGTCAGCGGGTTGGTTGCCATTCTCGAGGCAGTTACTGCGTGCGTACGTGCACACTTATTGCAGGGAAGTGGGAGGGGCGAGCGCAAACGATCCCACTTCCCCACGTTTCGAATCGTGGCCTATAAATTGGGTGCGAGGGGGCGGCGGAGATCATTCACGCTCACGCTCCCTTGCCTCTTCATCCTCCCTCTGCTTCTGACGGTTGCCTCTAGCTGCGACGCCTGCCGTCCCGAGCAGAGCTTTATTGTCATCTTCTTTTCCCTCTCCTTCTTCTCCTTCATGCACGGGTTGATGGCGCTGCCGTCAAGGTCGTGGATGGGCGCGACCGTCACCCTTGACGGCATCTCTTACCTCCATGACACCAGGCGCTTGCCGAGGGTGGAGGAGGTCGAGCCGCGCCTCCCGCAAGGCGAGCGGGAGCCGCGGCCCAAGGGCTCGGAGCGGGTGGTCTTCCTGCCACACTTCAAGCGCGGGTTCGGGCTGCCCACGAGCGACTTCTTCCGCGAGTTTCTGGAGTTCTTCAGGCTCCAGCCCCATCATCATAGCGCCGGCGTGATCGTGCAGCTGCCCGGCTTCGTCACCCTTTGCGAGGGGTACCTGGGAGTCGAGCCTTCGATCAACCTCTGGGTGCGCTTCTTCTCTCTGAAGCAGCAGGGGCCGAAGGTTGGAGAGATGTCCGAGTGCGGGGCGGCCGTCATCACCAAGCGGTCGGGCGTCGACTGCCCGAAGGTGCCGCTGGTGGATTATGCCAAGAAATGACGGAATTCTTTCTTCTATTTGCACAGTCTTGGCGAGGACCGCATCAACCGCCCGCCGTTCATCAACTCGCCGCCGTGGGGGAAGCGGAACTGGGGGTACTACCCCAAGCACCCATCGCAGGAGGTGCTCAACCTGTGCGAGAAGGTGTCGGTGATGAAGGAGCGGGAGGGGCTCCCCGGCACTGACCTCATCGCCGCCTTCATCGTCCGGCGGGTGCTGCCGCTGCAGCAGCACAACCGTCTTATCAGTCAGATATCCTGCCTCCAAGATCCCAACCGCATGGCGAACACGCGGCTGGCGATGGACCAAGTCGCGCGCCGGGTCAATGATATCTCCAAGGCCAACTTGAGGGTTCACTGGGCATTCGGGGAGGCCCCGTACAGCTGTGCGAACCCGACACCGTTGGTGAGTCCCTGGTCTCCATACTTCGCTGCTGCTTATCTTCTTGTTTGTCCCGACGCAACACGAGAGGTGCTTCTGAATGCCATCTGGCATCCTTATGACCGGGCGCGGGCGCAGGTGGTGCGGGATGCCTCGGAGGAGCCCGAGGCCCATGATGGAGGGGAGGCGGCGGCCGCCGATACGGGCACAGGGCGCTGAGTAGTCTTGTTTACATTCCTTGAGTCGCCGGTTGTGGGACAGCTTCGGAAATGCTTATGCGAGCTGTTGTCGCAGCGGCGTCGGGTTGGGGAGGCGGCAGCGCGGATGGAGCCGGGTCATCTCAGGGGGCGGGGACGGCGCGGCGCTCGCACGGGAAGGATATCGTCCCGCTGCGGGCCCCATCCGTGAAGCGTGCGGCGGACCCAGCCGCAGGTGCGAAGCCGCCCACCAAGAGGACGCGTGGCGCTCCGCATGAGAGGGCGGCAAGGCCCGACGTTCTGGTGGTGCCGGGGTAAGTGATGTTTTGTGTTCGAGCCGAGTTGCCAAGCGGCCCCGCTCGACTCGGTGTAATTATTTTTGTCTTGTGCTTCAGGTCACCGATTTCGCTGGCGCTGGCGGCGGCGGACGCCGCGTCCGCTGAGGGCACCGTGTTTCGGAGGAGTCGATCCGGCACCGCCGACCGGGACAAGGACGAGGACAAGGAAACTGTGGATCCGGACCTCGGTCTGGACCCGGCCGATGCCGAGGGCCTGGCCTGGCGAGATCGGTACCGAGCCGAGGCGGCGTCAACCCAGGCCTGGGTCAAAGCTGCGACGGCATGGGCGCAAGCCGGCGGGGAGCCGGCATGGCCGGAGATGCCGGCAGCGACGGTGGCGGCGGCGACGGTCTTCGTGCCGGCGTCAGCAAGGGAGAACGGCCAAGGCGGCCGTTCGGACGCGATGGACCTCGATTGGGAGGTCGTGGTTGTCGAGGACGGTACCCCACCGCGGATGGACATGGTCGAGCGGGAGGGGACGGATGGAGGCGGTGCGGGCGGCACCGGAGGGGGCGTCCCGGACGCCAGCGACCGAGGCACCGCCGGTGGTGGACCCTCAAGCCGCTCTGCCCACCAAGCCGGCGTCGGTGCCGGGGAGGGCGCTAGAGAAGGCGCCGGCTTCAGGGAGGCGGCCAGCGGAGGGCACGCCCTGGCGATCAAGGCCGGAGGACACCGGGTTGCCGAGCCGAGGCTGTCGTGGAGCGGGACCAGCAAGGTCCCCTTGGGACCTCTGACCCAGGAGGAGGCGGCGATAGCTGTGACCCGTCGCCTGCGAGGGCGGACGGACCGGATCCAGGCCTTCGCCCAGGCCGAGGTCGAGGCGGCGTAGGAGCTGGAGCGCGCCGTCTTCGTAAGTTTCCGTTTGCGCTCTGCTTTTCTTTTTCCATCGTTTTCTTCTTTGTGGAGGCGCATCAGCGCACCCACTGGGTGTTGCCCCCGAGATTTGGGCCAACTGCGTGGCAGTTGGGTCGAATCTTATCTTGTTGTCTTGCGCTGATTGTTTCCTCTTGTAGCAACTTGACTCCTACCGGGTCAACATCTTCAACCGGCTCCTTGAGACGCATCGGCGTCTCAAGGAGAGGCTCGCCTCCAAGGAGGAGGAGCTCCGCATCGCGACAGGTATTTCTTCTTCATGATCTCTTCTAGTGGGGGCGCGCTAGCGCACCCACTGGGTGTAGCCCCTGAGATTCGGGCTAACTGCGTAGCAGTTGGGTCGAATCATAAAACAATACTTTGTCGCTAAGTTTTTTCTTCTGCAGCCGAGGTGCTGTCTTGGAGGACCCGGCTGATTCGGGCCAGTTCTCGCTATGACCGGCTCGTCGCAGACGTCGGCCGGCTCAGGGGCGACGGCGAAGGCGGAGACGACAGGAGCCCGGCAGGTGCTTGACGAAGCCAGTCGGCTGCGGGAGCAACTGGTGGGCGACAAGAGCCGCCTCAAGGCCGAGGTGGAGCGCCTTAAGGCGGAGGCCGCCAAGGTCATGGAGGCGCAGCAGGCCCTTGCCAAGGCGGACCAGCAGTGCGGCAAGCTAGCCGACAACAAGGGGCAGCTCCAGGCCAAGGTGGAGCGCCTGAAGGCACTGGTGGCCACGGCGGAGGAGACCCGGCTCCGTTAGCAGGCCGTGAAGGCGGCCGAGGACAAGGACGCCGAGCTGAAGGCGGCCCTTGCCAAGGTCGCCGACTTGGAGAAGGCGCTGGAGGAGCGTGACCGCACCATCACCCAGGAGTGGCGCGGTATGTTGCTCGAAGCGCAGCACCTGGAAGAGTCCTTCTCCAGTAAGTGCTTTCCTTTGGTTTTGTTGTTGTTGCCGGGTTGGGACTCCAGCTTCTCTTCCTTAGTAATTTTCTTCTGACTTGCTTTTATTCTCGGCAGGGCCTTTACGGAGACGCGCCCGCTGGTGGAGGACGCAGTCCGCTTCCAGCGCGACCCGCAAGGGATCGTCGGCTTTGGGACCGACCCGCAGGTGGCCTGGACCTTCCCGGAGATCGTTGCCGCTGCCGAGGCCCGTCTGTGAGTCTTGAGAGAGCAGATGGGACGGCTCTCTAAGGCCAGCGCGGTGATGACGGCGGCCCTCTGGCCGGGTGCTGTCGTGCCGACCAGCTTCACGTGGCTGGCGCGGTGGTTGGAGGCAGGCCCGGACCGCCTTCACGAGTGGCGGGTGATAATCCCCAAGTGTAGGGAATCATCGTAGCAATTTGCAAAGGTGGAAGTGATAAGTATGGAGTGTCGAACCCACAAGGAGCTAATGGTAAGATCAATATTATCTCAAGCCCTATCTGCCAATGATACGACTCTACATACACCGAACGTTTGCTTCCAACTAGAAACGAGAAATAAAACTACGTTGTGCGTATGAAGTGGATAACTTTATATTATATCGTAGAGCTAAAATATTAAAGTAGGTGTTGTTATCATAAATTTAGAATATATTACTAAATATTATAAATAGCGAGTGTGGAATAATGGTGAATCGGTGTGCGGAATTGTCCTAGGCAATTGTTAACAAGACCGGTAATCACTATTGCAGTTTCATATGAGGGAGAGGCATAAGCTAACATACTTTCTCTTCTTGGATCATATGCACTTATGACTGGAACTCTAGCAAGCATCCACAACTACTAAAGATCATTAAGGTAAAACCCAACCATAGCATTAAAGTATCAAGTCCTCTTTATTCCCATACGCCATGTCCCGCTTATCCGTGTTTGTGTTTCAGTCACTCACGCAACGCGGACAATAAGCAAACCATGGACATATTGCAACACCCTACAGCGGGAATCCCTCACGCTTGCGCGACACGGAGGGCACCATAGGACAGCACCAAAGTAAAACATACAACTCATACCAATCTAGATCATCAATCAACCCAAAGACAAAGGATATCTACTCAAAACATCATAGGATGGCAACACATCATTGGATCATAATATGTGGCATAAAGCACCATGTTCAAGTAGGGATTACAGCGGGGTGTGGGAGAGTGGACCGCGTAAAAGAGATGAGGGTGGTGATGATGATGGTGATGTTGATGAAGACGATTACCGCGGCGATGATTCCCCTCTCGATGGCTCTTCGGTGCCACCAAGAGAGAGGAGGAGAGGTTCTCCCCCTTGTGCTTCCTGCTCCATGGCCTCCCCCTTGGATGGGGAGAGGTTTCCCCTCTGGTCCTTGGCCTTCATGGTGATGATGGCCCCTCCGAGATCCTCCTCCATGCCCTCCGGTGATGATGACCCCCTCCGGCAGGGTGCCGGAGAGGGCCTAGATTGGTTTTCGGTGGCTACAAAGGCTTCTGGCGGCGGAACTCCCGATCAAGGTTAATTTTCGGAGGTTTCTGTATTTATAGGAGAAGTTGGCGTTGATTTCACGTCAGGGGGGCCTCGGGGAGTCCACGAGGCAGGAGGCGCGCCCCCGTGACTCCCCTCCGGTAGATTTTCGTTCCGGTATTTTTCATATTTTCTAGAAAAAATCTCTATTGATTTTCATCGCATTCCGAGAACTTTTATTTCTGCACAAAACAACACCACGGTAGTTCTGCTGAAAACAGCGTCAGTCCGGGTTAGTTCTAATCAAATCATACCAAAATCATATAAAAATATTGTAAACATGGCATGAATACTTCATAAATTATAGATACGTTGGAGACGTATCAGCGGGTCTCTGCTGCCCGAGCTGGTGCCGAGATGGCGCTTCGGTTCGCGCTGTCCTGGCACCCGGACCTGGCGCTGGACGCACTGATGGGCCAGCGGGCCGGCTCGGAGAGCCAGCTGCAGGCGGAGGCCGGACGGATCGCCGCCCGGGCCAGCTACATTGCCGGGTTCGCCTTCCATGACAAGTTCCAGCCGGAGTGGGCGGAGTCATGCCCGCTGAGGACTACGGCCTTCTTCTGGACGAAACGGAGGGCAGCTCAGAGGAGACGGGCATCTAGCGCGACGCGGACGGGGAGGAGGATACCGGCACCTCTGCTGACCCGGCGGCGGCTGCGCGCTCTAGCGGAGGTGATGCCTGATTCCTTTTATAGAAATTCTCTGTTAGGTAGCAGGTCCACCCACCCACTGGGGGTTGACTAGGTGTAATGAATTCTGGCCTTGGGCCTGTTTAAATTTATGATGTATGAGTTGTGTGAATGCTTGCGCCTTTGCTTCTCGTTTTTGGAGCTGTTTTCTTGCGGTTGCCTCCCTTTAGGTTTCACCCCCGTGAGTCTGACGGCCAGGGCTCTAGTCCGTGACAGGGGGTTCGGCCTTTGAGAGGGACGTGCAGTACTTCGGCTTTTGAAACGTTGAGCGTGAGCGAAACACCCACTGGGCCGGCTAGCGGCAATCTGGCAGGCCGGGTTGGCGAGCAGCCGGTCATGCGGTAACTTAAAGTGATGGGGCCGGGTCAAGCGGTCCGGAGATATGCAGAAACTTCGTGGATGCCTGCGCTTTCGCTTTTTGTTTTTAGAGCCATTTTCTTGTAACTCTCCCTTTTGGGGCCTCCCCCCATGAGTCTGACGGCCAAGGCTTTGGTCCATGACAAGGGGTTCGGCTTTTGAGAGGAGCGTTCAATACTTAGTCTTTCAAAATGTTGAGCGCGAGCGAAACACCCACTGGGCCGGTTGGCGGCCATCCGACGGGGCCGGGTTGGCGAGCAGCCGGTCGTGCGGCGACTTAAAGTGGCAGGGTCGAGTTGGGTGACCCGGTGGTTCTTGACTTAGTGTTCATGGCGCGCTGGTGCTTTTGTTCTCATGCGCTTGCCAACCCATAGCAGAAGCCGGATCAGCAGCTTAGGGCGAAGCGAGAAGCTATGGCGATCCAACGCATTGAGAACCGCTAAGAAAAAACGGCGAGTGGCCAAGCCGGACAGCCCCTGAGCCCCCGGGTCGAGTGAGTCGACCCGGTGGCCGGGTTCGGCTTGAGATTTAAAGTAGTGCACAAATGTAGGAGACACAACAGCTTGGTTGCAAAAGGGCAGCCCCCGAGCATCGTTCGGGGACCCCATAGTTTCAGATGGTTACAAAAGGCAGTGATACATACGTGCACTCGGCTAACTATAAAACGGGCGGAGGAGGTCTGCATTCCATGGCCGGGTTGTTTCTTCGCCGGCGGTGTCCCTCTTGCGCTTGTTTTTCTTGCGGGCGTCGATGATGTAGTACGTGTTGCGGTCGCATAAGGCCTTGTTGACGATGAAGGGACCCTCCCATGGGGAGGACAGCTTGTGTTGGCCAGTCTTCTCTTGGACGAGTCGGAGGACGAGGTCTCCCTCTCAAAAAGCGAGGGGCTTGATCTTCTTGCTGTGGTAGTGCCTCAGACCTTGCTGGGGTAGATGGCTGAGCGACTGAGCGCTAGGAGACGTGCTTCTTCGAGTAGGTCGACACCGTCATCACGGGCTTCCTTTGCTTCGGCTTCCATGTACATCGTGACATGCGGCGAGTCGAATTCGACGTCGATCGGGATGACGGCTTCTGCTCCGTAGACAAGGAAGAACTGGGTGAACCCGGTCGACCTGTTTGGCGTGGTGCGGAGACTCCAGAGGACGACCAGGAACTCGTCGAGCCAGCTGCCGGTGGAACGAACGAGTGGCTCGACGAGCCGCGGCTTGATGCCGGATAGGATGAGGCCGTTGGCCCGCTCGACCTGGCCATTGGACTGTGGATGTGCAACGAAGGCCAGGTCGAGGCGGATGCCGGAGACAGAGCAGTACTGCGCGAGCGCGCCCTTGGCGAAGTTGGTGCCGTTGTCCGTGATGATGTTGTTCGGCATGCTGTAGCGCACCACGATGTCCTTGATAAATCGAACGGCCGTTGGGCCGTCCAGCTTCTTGATTGGCCTCGCCTCGATCCACTTGGTGAATTTGTCCACCGCCACCAGCAAGTGCGTCATGCCGCCTCGAGCGGTCTTGAAGGGTCCTACCATGTCGAGTCCCCAGACCGCGAAGGGCCAGGCGATCAGGATGGTCCAGAGTGCCGATGCCGGCTGGTGGCTGCGCTTGCTGAAGCGTTGGCATCCCTTGCACTTGAGGACGAGCTACTCTGCGTCTTCGAGGGCCGTGGGCCAGTAGAAACCGTGGCGGAAAGCCTTGACCACCAGGGACCGTGAGGCGGCATGGTGCCTGCACTCGCCCTGGTGTATGTCGAGGAGGATCTCAATGCCCTGGTCCTGTTCAACACGGCATTGGAA
Source organism: Triticum urartu (assembly GCF_003073215.2). Classification (NCBI taxonomy): domain Eukaryota; kingdom Viridiplantae; phylum Streptophyta; class Magnoliopsida; order Poales; family Poaceae; genus Triticum; species Triticum urartu. The sequence continues at coordinate 444,075,235 of NC_053024.1, read as the reverse complement.
CACGCCGATGGAGATGCGCTTGACGAGCTCGTTGTTGATGATGTTCTAGGCGGATGCTCGGCGCTGTACTTGCCGAGCTTCGGTCTCGTCCATGGGGAGGACCCCGTTTTCCAGGAACTCTGAAATGGGCAGGGCCCAGGATGGTTCCGCGACCCTGGTGAGGGTGGCCATCGCGACGAGTTCCGGGGTGGCAGCCCATGAGCCGGGTTCAGCGGCCCCAGGGCCTGGTTGGGGTGCAGCCGGGTCGGATGGAGCAGTCCCCGGACCGGGTTGAGGCGCGGCCGGGTCGGTTGGAGCAGTCCCCGGGCTGGGTTGAGGCGCGGTCGGGCCGGTTGGAGCAGTCCCCGGGCTGGGTTGAGGCGCGGCCGGGTCATCTGGGAGATGGATGGACTCGGAGTCCGAAGACGGCTTGACAGACGGCTTGTGCAGGTGCTCGAGGGAGACGCCGGACGGGATGGACTTCCCGGACGAGGCGATTTTGGCGAGCATGATGGCGCTTCATTCTCTGCGCGCGTGACATGGAGGAACTCGCAGCCCGCGAAGAAACCGGACAGCTTTTGGACGAGGAAATGGAAGCTCGCCATGTTGGAGTCGTGGGCGTCCCACTCGCAAGAGCTCTATTGCACCACCAGGTCCGAGTCGCCATAACACAGGATGCGCCGGATGTCGAGTTCCTTGGCATGCCAGAGGCCGTGCACAAGAGCTTCGTACTCGGCGACGTTATTGGAGGCGGCGAAGTGGATATGGAGCGCGTACATGAGCCGGTCGCCCTTGGGGGAGGACAACACGATGTTGGCCCCCAGGCCGAGTCGCATCTTCAAGCCGTCGAAGTGCATGCACCAGTGCGTCGAGTCCGGTGGCGGCGACAGGTACTGGGTCTCGGTCCAGTTGACGAGGAAGTCGGCCAAAGCTTGGGACTTGATCGTGGTGCGGGGCTCGTAGAAGATAGTGTGGCCAGCTAGCTCGAGCACCCACTTGGCGACCTGGCCAGAGGCATCCTGGCACCCGGTGATCTCGCAGAGAGAGGCCGTGCTAACCACGGTGATGACGTGCTCTTGGAAGTACTACTTTAGCTTCTTGGCGGTGAAGTACACACCATAACACATTTTCTGGTAGTGCAGGTAGTTCTGCTTCGAGGTGGAGAGCACCTCGCTCAGGTAGTAGACGGGGCGCTGGACGGTGATGTCTACTATGCAACCTTCTTCTTGTAGACGTTGTTGGTCCTCCAAGTGCAGAGGTTTGTAGGACAGTAGCAAATTTCCCTCAAGTGGATGACCTAAGGTTTATCAATCCGTGGGAGGCATAGGTTGAAGATGGTCTCTCTCAAACAACCCTGCAACCAAATAACAAAGAGTCTCTTGTGTCCCCAACACACCCAATACAATGGTAAATTGTATAGGTGCACTAGTTCGGTGAAAAGATGGTGATACAAGTGCAATATGGATGGTAGATATAGGTTTTTGTAATCTGAAATTATAAAAACAGCAAGGTAACAAGTAATAAAAGTGAGTGTAAATGGAATTGCAATTCTAGGAAACAAGGCCTAGGGTTCATACTTTCACTAGTGTAAGTTCTCTCAACAATAATAACATAATTGGATCATATAACTATCCCTCAACATGCAACAAAGAGTCACTCCAAAGTCACTAATAGCGGAGAACAAACGAAGAGATTATTGTGGGGTATGAAACCACCTCAAAGTTATTCTTTCGGATCGATCTATTCAAGAGTTCGTACTAGAATAACACATTAAGACACGTATCGACCAAAGCCCTAATTGCACCTAGATACTCCAATGTCACCTCAAGTATCCGTGGGAATGATTATACAATATGCATCAAACAATCTCAGATTCATCTATTCAACCAACACAAAGTACTTCAAAGAGTGCCCCAAAGTTTCTACCAGAGAGTCAAGACGAAAACATGTGCCAACCCCTTTGCATAAGTTCATGAGCGGAACCCACAAGTTGATCACCAAAACATACATCAAGTGGATCACGTGAATATCCCAATGTCACCACAGATAAGCACATGCAAGACATACATCAAGTGTTCTCAAATCCTTAAAGACTCAATCCGATAAGATCACTTCAAAGGGAAAACTCAATCCATTACAAGGGAGTAGAGGGGGAGAACATCATAAGATCCAACTATAATAGCAAAGCTCGCGATACATCAAGATCGTACCATCTCAAGAACACGAGAGAGAGAGAGAGAGATCAAACACATAGCTACTAGTACATACCCTCAACCCCGAGGGTGAACTACTCCCTCCTCGTCATGGAGAGCGCCGGGATGATGAAGATGGCCATCGGTGAGGGATTCCCCCTCAGGCAGGGTGCCAGAACAGGGCCCCGATTGGTTTTTGGTGGCTACAGAGGCTTGCAGCGACGGAACTCCCGATCTATTCTGCTCCCCGATGTTTTTAGGGTATATGGACATATATATGCGAAAGAAGTCGGTCAGGGGAGCCACGAGGGGCCCACGAGGGTGGGGGCGCGCCCAGGGGGTAGGGTACGCCTCCCTGCCTCGTGGCTTCCTCAAAGCTTCCCTGACGTCTACTCCAAGTCTCCTAGATTTCTTCTGTTCCAAAAATAACTCTTCCAAAGGTTTCATTCCGTTTGGACTCCGTTTGATATTCCTTTTCTTCGAAACACTTAAATAGGCAAGAAAACAACAATTTGGGCTGGGCCTCCGGTTAATAGGTTAGTCCCAAAAATAATATAAAAGTGTTTAGTAAAGCCCATAAACATCCAAAACAGATAATATAATAGCATGAATACTTCATAAATTATAGATACGTTGGAGACGTATCAGCATCCCCAAGCTTAATTCTTGGTCGTCCTCGAGTAGGTAAATGATAAAAGAAAGAATATATGAAGTGTGAATGCTAGCAGGTGCACAAGTTTGATCAATGGTAATTTCAATCACCTTTTCTAGCATCATTATGTATCATAACAGTAGCTCAACCCATAGGACTTCTCATGATCAAGTAACAAGCTATTCACATGTTAAAGTATAGATCATAAACTTTATTGAAAACTAACAAACCATGTTATTAGTCATCAAACAATTACAATTCATCTTATTCTCAGGAAGGATCTATGCCAGAGCTTTGATTCAGCAAACTTCACATACTCAACTATCATTTAGTTTTTCACAATTGCTAACACTCACATGATATTTATGGGTTCAAGATTTTAATCAAACACAGAGAAAGATAGGGGCTTATAGATTCGCCTCCCAACCTTTTACCTCAAGGGTAATGTCAACAATAATAGTTCATGATGCCTTGCATCTAATTGGATATATATATCAAGATCTTTCCAACACAATGTGCTTGCCAAAGGATAAAATGTAAAAATGGAAAGGTGAAGATCACCATGACTCTTTCATAAGGTATAAGACAAGAATAAAAGATAGGCCCTTCGCAGAGGGAAGCAGAGGTTGTCATGCGCTTTTATAGTTGGATGCGCAAAATCTTAATGTGAAAGAACGTCATTTATATTGCCAGTTGTGATAGGGACCTTTATTATGCAGTTCGTCGCTTTTATTGCTTCCACATCACAAGATCGTATAAATCTTATTTTCTCCACACTAATAGATCATACATATTTAGAGAGCAATTTTTATTGCATGCACCGATGACAACTTGCTTGAAGGATCTTACTCAACCCATAGGTAGGTATGGTGGAATCTCATGGCAATACTGGTTTAAGGGATGTTTGGAAGCACAAGTAGTATCTCTACTTGGTGCAAAGAATTTGGCTAGCATGAGGGGGAAAGGCAAGCTCAACATGTTGTATGATCCATGACAATATACTTTATTTCGGATATAAGAAACATAACCCATTATGTTGTCTTCCTTGTCCAACATCAACCTTTTAGCATGTCATATTTTAATGAGTGCTCACAATTACAAAAGATGTCCAAGATAGTATATTTATATGTGAAATCTCTCTTCCCTCAATATTCTTTCATGAATTGTTCAAGTGACCAATACAATGTTTGCCAACCTTCAATAAATTTACCACCTCTACTTCTTATATGTGAAGTCATTACTCCCCATGGGATAAGCATATGAAACATATATAATTTCAGATTTATGATATTCAAATCATTCAACTATTTACTCATAGGATATAAGTGAAGCACACGAGTAAATGATAAACTACTCCAAAAGATATAAGTGAAGATCAATGAGTAGTCGAATAATTGTGCAACTATGTGAAGACTCTCTAACATTTAATAATTTCATATCTTGCTATTTTATTCAAACAGCAAGCAAAACAAAAGAAAATAAAATGACGCTCCAAGCAAAACACATATCATGTGGTGAATAAAAATATAGCTCCAAGTAAAGTTACCGATGAATGAAGACGAAAGAGGGGATGCCTTCCGGGGCATCCCCAAGCTTAGGATTTTGGTTGTCCTAGGATTTTACCTTGGGGTTCCTTGTGCATCCCCAATCTTAGGCTCTTGCCACTCCTTGTTCCATAATCCATCAAATCCTTACCCAAAACTTGAAAACTTCACAACACAAAACTTAAAAGAAAATCTCGTGAGCTCCGTTAGTAAAAGAAAACAAACCACCACTTCAAGGTACTGTAATGAACTCATTCTTTATTTATATTGGTGTTAAACCTACTGTATTCCAACTTTTCTATGGTTCATAAACTCTATTACTAGCCATAGATTCATCAAAATAAGCAAACAACACACAAAAAAACAGAATCTGTCAAAAACAGAACAGTTTGTAGTAATCTGTAGGTTTTGAATACTTCTGGAACCCCAAAAATTCTAAAATAAATTGCTGGAAGTGATTAATTTATCTATTAATCGTATTCAAAAATAATTAACTAAATATCACTCTCTAGTAAAAAATTGCAGCAAATCTTGTGAGCGGTAAAGTTTCTGTTTTTTACAGCAAGATCGCAAAGACTTTCCCCAAGTCTTCCCAAAGGTTCTACTTTGCACAAACACTAATTAAAACATAAAACCACATCTAAACAGAGGCTAGATATATTATTTATTACTAAACAGGAACAAAAAGCAAGGAACAAAAATATAATTTGGTTGCCTCCCAACAAGCGCTAATGTATAACGCCCCTAGCTAGGCATGATGATTTCAATGATGCTCACATAAAAGATAAGAATTGAAACATAAAGAGAGCATCATGAAGAATATGACTAGCACATTTAAGTCTAAACCACTTCCTATTCATAGGGATTTTGTGAGCAAACAACTTATGGGAACAATAATCAACTAGCATAGGAAGGTAAAACAAGCATAACTTTAAAACTTTAAGCACATAGAGAGGAAACTTGGTATTATTGCAATTCCTACAAGCATATATTCCTCCCTCATAATAATTTTCAGTAGCATCATGAATGAATTCAACAATATAACCATCACATAAAGCATTCTTTTCATTATCTACAAGCATAGAAATTTTATTACTCTCCACATAAGCAAAATTCTTCTCTTTCGGAATAGTGGGAGTATCATAAGAAACTCGAATACTATAAATTGTTTCCACATTAAAGGAGTAATGTTCAGAAAAGGGTAATCATAATCATGACAAGTTTTATAAATATAATCATCACTACTTTTTATAGCATAAGTATCATCACATTAATCATCATAAGTAGCAACTTTGTTCTCGTCATAATCGATTGAAACCTCTTCCAAGATAGTGGAATCATTACTAAATAAAGTCTTGACCTCTCCAAATACACTTTCATCAATATAATCATCATAAGTAGGGGGAATTCTATCATCATAACAAATTTGCATATCAAAACTTGGGAGGCTAAAAATATCATCTTCATTAAACATAGCATCCCCAAGCTTGGGACAAACATTAGTTGCAGCAAATATATTCTCAAACATGTCATTCTCATCAGACATATCATCCCCAAGCTTGGGCCTTTTCATATCATAAGCATAATCACTCTCATCATTAATAGAATGGATAGCAACAATGGTATAACAATTATCATCATCACAATGAGCTATAGGAGCAACATCATTTGGGAGGGATACCTTTCTACCTTTGATTCTCCGTCTTTTCTTTTTCTTCTTCACATCATGTGTGGGTTTAACCCTCTTTTTTGAGCTCCTTATTAATGAGATTGGTTGAATAGAAGGCTCCTCCTCGTTGCCTGATTCTTCATAAGAAATAATAGGAGGATATTGGGAAGTCTCTTCTCTTTCGTTAGTATTCTCTTCATCTTCTATTTGTTTTCTTGTCTTTATGTAATTGGCAATATAAGGATTTTCAATGCAATTCACCGCACAATACATAAAAATTTCTTCTAGATCAAAATCAAGAACTTTACCAAGGACAAATTCTGTAAGATCCTTAGTTATACGTTTCATTTCTTCATAACCCAAAAGCAAACTAAGTTCATTATGATATGCAAGGGAAATCAAGTCATCACAATTATTGGACATGATTCGATCATGAAACAATTTGCATTGGAGACTTAAATGACCATGTTCATTGCAAAGTTCACAAGTACGGCTAAGAAAGTTTAAATTTTCAGCACAAACATCTAGCCTTTCTTGCAACCACTTAGTTTCCAAATACTTATGCCTCTTGCAAAATCTATCTTCCCTATCTGGTGTGTACTTGCAAACTCTATGCACTCCACAAAAATTGACATGCTTATAAGAGACATTTTCATTATGACTAGTGCAATCATCATTAGTACTATGGATATTCAAGGAGTTCATACTAACAACATTGCAATCATGCTCATCATTCAAAGATTTAGTGCCAAACATTTTATAGACTTCTTCTTCTAGCACTTGAGCACAATTTTCCTTACCATCATTCTCACAAAAAATATTAAAAAGATGAAGCGTATGAGGCAAACTCAATTCCATTTTTTTGTATTTTTCTTTTATAAACTAAACTAGTGATAAAACAAGAAACTAAAAGATTCGATTGCAAGATCTAAAGATATACCTTCAAGCACTCACCTCCCCGGCAACGGCGCCAGAAACTAGCTTGATGTCTACTACTTAACCTTCTTGTTGTAGACGTTGTTGGGCCTCCAAGTGCAGAGGTTTGTAGGACAGTAGCATATTTCCCTCAAGTGGATGACCTAAGGTTTATCAATCCGTGGGAGGCTTAGGTTGAAGATGGTCTCTCTCAAACAACCCTGCAACCAAATAACAAAGAGTCTCTTGTGTCCCCAACACACTCAATACAATGGTAAATTGTATAGGTGCACTAGTTCAGCGAAGAGATGGTGATACAAGTGCAATATGGATGGTAGGTATAGGTTTTTGTAATCTGAAATTATAAAAACAGCAAGGTAACAAGTAATAAAAGTGAGCGTGAACGGTATTGCAATGCTAGGAAACAAGGCCTAGGGTTCATACTTTCACTAGTGCAAGTTCTCTCAATAATAATAACATAATTGGATCATATAACTATCCCTCAACATGCAACAAAGAGTCACTCCAAAGTCACTAATAGCGGAGAACAAACGAAGAGATTATTGTAGGGTACGAAACCACCTCAAAGTTATTCTTTCGGATCGATCTATTCAAGAGTTCGTACTAGAATAACACCTTAAGACACATATCAACCAAAACCCTAATGTTTCCTAGATACCCCAATGTCACCTCAAGTATCCGTGGGTATGATTACACGATATGCATCAAACAATCTTAGGTTCATCTATTCAACCAACACAAAATACTTCAAAGAGTGTCCCAAAGTTTCTACCGAAGAGTCAAGACGAAAACGTGTGTCAACCCCTATGCATAAGTTCACGAGTGGAAGCCGCAAGTTGATCACCAAAACATACATCAAGTGGATCACGTGAATATCCCAATGTCACCACAGATAAGCACATGCAACACATACATCAAGTGTTCTCAAATCCTTAAAGACTCAATCCGATAAGATCACTTCAAAGGGAAAATTCAATCCATTACAAGAGAGTAGAGGGGGAGAAACACCATAAGATCCAACTATAATAGCAAAGCTCGCAATACATCAAGATCGTACCATCTCAAGAACACGAGAGAGAGAGAGAGAGAGAGATCAAACACATAGCTACTGGTACATACCCTCAGCCCCGAGGGTGAACTACTCCCTCCTCATCATGGAGAGCGTCGGATGATGAAGATGGCCACCGGTGAGGGATTCCCCCTCCGGCAGGGTGCCGGAATAGGGCCCCGGTTGGTTTTGGTGGCTACAGATGCTTGCGGCGGCGGAACTCCCGATCTATTCTGCTCCCCGATGTTTTTAGGGTATATGGACATATATAGGTGAAAGAAGTCGGTCAGGGGAGCCACGAGGGGCCCACGAGGGTGGGGGCGCTCCCAGGGGTAGGGCACGCCTCCCTGCCTCGTGGCTTCCTCGATGCTTCCCTGATGTCTACTCCAAGTCTCCTGGATTGCTTCCGTTCCAAAAATAACTCTCCCAAAGGTTTCATTCCGTTTGGACTACGTTTGATATTCCTTTTCTTCGAAACACTGAAATAGGCAAGAAAACAGCAATTTGGGCTGGGCCTCCAGTTAATAGGTTAGTCCCAAAAATAATATAAAAGTGTTTAGTAAAGCCCATAAACATCCAAAACAGATAATATAATAGCATGAATACTTCATAAATTATAGATACGTTGGAGACGTATCAGGAGGCTTGGACCTTGTCCTTCTCTAGTTGCTCGACCACCATCATCGTGCTAACCGACCACGAGGTCGCGGCGACATAGAGCAACAGCGGCTCCTTCTCGGCCGGTGCGGCCAGGACTGGTGCGGTGGAGAGCATGCGTTTGAGATCCCGGAAGGCTTCGTCCGCTTGGTCGTTCCACTCGAACGGTGTCGTCTTCTTCATCAGCTGATATAGGGGCAAGGCCCTCTCGCCCAGCCGGCTGAGAAACCAGCTGACCGAGGCTAAGCAGCCGGTGAACTTCTGGACATCGTGTAGCCGAGCCGGCTTGCGCATGCGCTCGATGGCCTTGATCTTCTCTGTGTTCGCCTCAATGTCGTGCTTTGAGACGAGGAAGCCGAGTAGCTTTCCGACCGGGACACCGAAAACGCATTTCTCCGGGTTGAGCTTGACCTTGTACTCGCGCAGGTTGGCGAAGGTTTCCTTCAAATCGTCGAGGAGCATGAGGTGCTGCTTGGTCTTCACCATGATGTCGTCCACGTAGACGTGGATGTTGCGGCCGGGTTGCGCGAGCAAGCATTTCTGCATGCAGCGCCGGAAGGTGGCACCGGCGTTCTTCAAGCCGAACGACATGGTGATGTAGCAATACGCCCCGAAGGGCGTGATGAAGGACGTCTTCAGGGCGTCGGCCAGGTCCATCTTGATCTGATGATAACCGGAGTAAGCATCCAGGAAGGACAGGAGCTCGCACCCGGCGGTGGAGTCGATGACTTAGTCGATCCGCGGGAGGGAGAACTGGTCTTTGGGGCAGGCCTTGTTCAGGCTGGTGTAATCGATACACATGTGCCAGGTCTTGTTCTTCTTCAGGACGAGGACTGGGTTGGCCAGCCACTCGGGGTGAAATACTTCCATGATGAAGCCGGCCGCCAAGAGCTTGGCGACCTCTTCACCGATGGTCCTTCTCTTCTCTTTTGAAAAGTGTCGTAGGGGTTGATGGACAGGCTTGGCATCCTTGCGGACGTGGAGTTTGTGCTTGGCGTACTTCCTTGGGATACCCGGCATGTCCTTGGGGGTCCATGCAAAAATATCCCGATTCTCACGGAGGAAGTCGACGAGCTCGCCTTCCTATTTGCTGTGGAGGCGGGTGCCCACGACAACGTACTTGTTGCAGCGGGGGTCTTCTGGGTTCAACTTCACCTTCTTGGTCTCCTTGGAGGGCTTGAACGCGGCCTCATCGGCCGGCTCCTCGGTCGGGATCTGAGTAGCTGATGCCTCCTGGGCCAAGGCGACGATCCGGTCGAGTTGGTGCCGCTCCTCGGCTACGACCAGCGACTCGGTTAGCTTGGCGCCATCTCCGGCGCAGTCCAGGGACTTGCGGTAGTCGCCGGTGATGGTGATGAGGCCCTTTGGACCCGGCAGCTTCATCTTCAGGTAGGCGTAGTGGGGGACCGCCATGCACTTGGCGAGTGCGGGCCTACCCAGCAGCGCGTGGTACGAGCTGGACAGGTCCACCACCTCGAACCAGATCGGCTCGCGTCGGAAGTGGCTGCTGTCGCCAAACAGGACGTCGAGCCGGATCCGGCCGATTGGGGAGCAGGAGAGGCCGGGAACGATGCCGTGGAAGATCTACCGGGTCAGCTCCAGGTCCTTGGCCTCGAGGCCGAGTTTGGTCATGGTATCGCGGTAGAGAATGTTGATGTTGCTGCCGCCGTCGACGAGAACCTGGGAGAACTTGCACGTGCACCGGGGCATGACGATGGTGGGGTCGAGGATGAGAGCGTAACCACCCGGGTTTGGTATGATGGTCGGGTGTTCTTCCCAGGTCCAGGTGACCGGGCGCTCCGACCAATGCATGTACTCCATCTTGGCTGGGTGTAGGATCGAAAGTATGTCTAGAGGGGGGTGATTAGACTACTTGACCAAATAAAAACTTAACCTTTTCCCAATTTTAGTTCTTGGCAGATTTTAGCTAATTTAGGACAAGTCAAGCAATCATCACATAATTCAAGCAAGCATGCAAAGAGTATATAGGCAGCGGAAAGTAAAGCATGCAACTTGCAAGAATGTAAAGGGAAGGGTTTGGAGAATTCAAACGCAATTGGAGACACGGATGTTTTTCCCGTGGTTCGGATAGGTGGTGCTATCCTACATCCACGTTGATGGAGACTTCAATCCACGAAGGATAACGGTTGCGCGAGTCCACACAGGGCTCCACCCAAGGGTAACGGTTGCGCGAGTCCACACAGGGCTCCACCCACGAAGGGTCCACGAAGAAGCAACCACCCACAAAGGGTCCACGAAGAAGCAACCTTGTCTATCCCACCATGGCCATCGCCCACACAGGACTTGCCTCACTAGCGGTAGATCTTCACGAAGTAGGCGATCTCCTTGCCCTTACAAACTCCTTGGTTCAACTCCACAATCTTGTCGGAGGCTCCCAAGTGACACCTAGCCAATCTAGGAGACACCACTCTCCAAGAAGTAACAAATGGTGTGTAGGTAATGAACTCCTTGCTCTTGTGCTTCAAATGATAGTCTCCCCAACACTCAACTCTCTCTCATAGGACTTGGATTTGGTGGAAAGAAGATTTGAGTGGAAAGCAACTTGGGAAGGCTAGAGATCAAGATTCATATGGTAGGAATGGAATGTCTTGGTCTCAACACATGAGTAGGTGGTTCTCTCTCAGAACATATGAGTTGGAATGGTGTGTGTGTTCTGATGGCTCTCTCCTCGAATGAGAAGAAGGTGGAGGGGTATATATAGCCTCCACACAAAATCCAACCGTTACACAGTTTTCCAATCTCGGTGGGACCGAATCAATAAACTCGGTCGGACCGAAAATGTAAACCTAGTGACCGTTAGAGATTTTCGGTGGGACTGACATGCAACTCGGTAGGACCGATATGGTTAGGGTTTGGGCATAACGTAATCTCGGTGAGACCGATTAAACAAACTCGGTGAGACCGAATTTGGTAATTAGCTAACCAGAGAGTTGGTCAGGCAAACTCGGTGGGACCAATTTGCTCTTTCGGTGAGACCGAGTGGAACTCGGTGAGACCAAAAAGTTGCAAAGGGGAAACACTGAGTTTACATTGCAATCTCAGTGGGACCGATTCGCTCTTTCGGTGAGACCGAAAAGTTACGAAAGGGAAACAGAGAGTTTGCAACCCCATCTCGGTGAGACCGAGATCCCTATCGGTAGGACCGAATTGCTAGGGTTTGGCAGTGGCTAATGACAAGTAAAACTCGGTGGCGCCGGATAGGAAGAATCGGTAGGGCCGAGTTTGGCTTAGGGTTTAGGTCATATGTGGATATGGGAAAGTAGTTGAGGGTTTTGGAGCATATCACTAAGCACATGAAGCAAGAGGCTCATTAAGCAACACCTCATCCCTCCTTGATAGTATTGGCTTTTCCTAAAGACTCAATGTGATCTTGGATCACTAAAATATAAAATGAAGAGTCTTGAGCTTTTGAGCTTGAGCCAATCCTTTGTCCTTAGCATTTTGAGGGTTCCACTTTCACATCCATGCCATGCCAATCATTGAGCTTTCCTGAAATAATCATCTTGGAATAGCATTAGCTCAATGAGCTATATGTTGTTATGAATTACCAAAACCACCTAGGGATAGTTGCACTTTCAATCTCCCCCTTTTTGGTAATTGATGACAACATATAGATCAAAGCTTTGACAAATGATAATAAGCATGAAATATATCGTCGCTTTGAGAAGTATGTGATAAGTAAGAGCTCCCCCTAAATTTGTGCATATTTAAAATTTGCTTTGGACTGCAAATGCACAAAGAGTCAGAGTCATGGGTTACTCTTCCATGTCACATACATCTTGGTGGAGCGCTCAAAATGATAAGAATGAAATACATGCACTCATCACCAAGAAAAGTGAATGATCACACAAGATAGATAGGATAATAGCAATAAGCAAGCATTAAGTGTAGCTTATGATCAAACACATGATCATCAATGTCTCACAAATAATGACGTAGTATCTCAAGCACTCAAAAGCAAACAAGTTTGAAAAACCACCAAATAAAGCAAGAGAGAAAAACAACACTCTCTCTCTCGAAGCCTATGATCTATACATCTTCTCCCCCTTTGGCAACAAGTTACCAAAAATTTCCTAGAAAATGCATAGTGCTAAATTGACGCTCAGGCTTGATCTTCTGGTGGTGGTGGAGTCCGGATCACTCCAAGGACGAAGGCTTCGGTAGATGCTGAAGTAGACGCTGGAGTTGGAGCTGAAGTAGACGCTGGAGCTGAGGCTGTAGCTGGTGCTGAAGTGGTGGCTCTGGTGTCAGCAACTGGCACGGCAGATGACCTCGGGCCTCGTGGCACTCTGGAAAAGGCATGAGTGGTAGTCCTACCTCTCCTCTCCTGCATGTCCTCCTGGAGCTGCTCCACTGCAGACTGAACTTCCGTTACTTTGACATCCAAGTCATAGAACTTCTGTTCCATGATTCTCTCTAGGCTCTGCTGATTCTGAGTGAGGGTGGCCAGACTTTGCTCAATCCTCAGCGTGGATGCAATCAAGTAACCAAGCTGTTCTTGTTTGGTCTTCAAGAAATACTCAGATGCCTCCTCTTGAGTAGGCATCTTGGCAGCTTTCTCCTTCCTCGCCTTCTCCTTCTTTGCAAATGCTTGGGCAGATGATGGCTCGTTCTCAGTCATGACAACTTGATTGTCCTCGAAATCTGGACGGATGGGCAGGTGTTCCTGGTCCAATAGATATATGCCCGTGCCCATCTTGGAGTTGATGAGCTCCTGAATTTGAGTGGCATATCCGCAGCTCCTTTTCTGATCTGCTGCAGTCCTCTTGATTGTTTCCACTATGAGGCTCATCACCTTGAACTTCTGAGGCACATCAAACACATGTAGCAAGTTGATAGCATGGCCTCTGATCATCTTGTGATCTCCATACTTGGGCAGTAAGGTGTGCCTAAGTATCCAATTGATCGTAGGCAGTCCTGACAGAAGGTAATGCACAGACCCAAATTTGAAGGTGTCAAGAGCTTCATTGGGAATTTCCTTGTACATATTGGACATGGAGTTATGGTCCATCTTCTTCTTGGCATAGATATCCAAGTCATCATCTTGCTCCTCTGGGGCATTAATGATCTGTGCCCACTCAGCAACTGTGGATTGGTACCTTGTACCCTCAGACATCCATGTGATCCTCCCATCTGGATAAAAGTGTGCCGTGGAGTAGAATTGCATGATCAGTTCCTCGTTCCACTTTGTGAGCTTCTGCCCAACAAATCAGCTACTCCACAAGCATTAAAGCTGTCATATACTCCTGGGTAGTGTTCCTCCTTCTCCCTCATGTAGGTCCAGTCAACCCATCTCATGTCACAGACGATTGGCTTCTTATCTAGCAAAACAGTCTCATAAAAATCCTGCTACTCCTTGGTGTGAAACCTGTAGTCCACGGCAGTCCTTCTCCTTGAAGCATACGGGTCTGCTTCTCTCCATTTCCTCAGCCCTGAATCTCTCCTGAGCTTCATATCCTCAGCCACAAGATGAGCATCGTTGTGGTCTGGGATCTTGGGCTTTAGCTTTCTCAGGACATTCTCTTCCTCTTCTTCAGCAACAGTCTCAGGCACTGGGGCCTTGTTCTTCTCAGCTGCAGGAATGCTCCTTGTATTTCTCTTAGGCTTTGGCTTTGGAGCTGGCTTGGCCTTGGAAGCAGCTCCCCTGATTTTATGGCATCTCCCATTAGCTTGGGTGCCTTGGGCGCTGGTGCAGCCACCTCTTCTTCTTCTTCCTCTTCCATGATGGAAGCTTTGCCAAGCACTCTAGCCACAGTCTTCTTCACCCTTTCCTTTCTTTTCTTGCCCTCAGCTGCAACTGGCTCTATGGGCTTCTCAGTTGACATTCTGGCCTTTGACATTGGCTACCTGCCTGCTGGCCTTTTGATTTTCAGGCCTGGCTTAGTGCCTTGAGCTGGCTCAATTCTCTTGGAAGTGGCCTCTTCCTCTGCCACATAGTCCTCATCTTCGGAATCTAAAGTCCTCTTCTTCCTTTGTCTCGTGGCAGCCTTTGGCAAATTGCTAGGAGTGCTCCTGCTGCCTTCATCAGAAGAACTTGAGGGACTAGTGCCCTCACTCATCACCACTTGCTGCTCTGACATATTTTGGCTATCACTTTGATCAGACATGCTGCAAACTGACTGCTGACCCTGTGAATAGATTATAGAAGAGATAGAGTGGATGAGCATCACAAAATGCAAAGATTTTTGCAAAAGAATGATCCAAAAACTTAGTTTTAGTTTCCCACTGAAATCATCTCGGATCTACCGATTTTCAAACTCGGTGACACCGAAGCAGTTTTGGACCTAAACTAGTGAACTCGATAGGACCGAGTCACAGTTCGGTGGCACCGAGACTGCTAGGGTTTCACTAAGTTCAAAAATCGGTCACACCGATAAGTAATTCTCGGTCAGACCGAGTCTCACTTGTGCAATGGCATAAGCCAAATCAGTGGGACCGAGTTTTTCAACTCGGTGGGTCCGAGATAGTTTCGGCGGAAACCTAAACCTAGAATTTTCGAATCAAACCTAATCTATGAGCGTTTTGACTGGATAGGAGTGTTTCAATCGTGGCTAGAATCAATATGATCACAATGTGCTAGGAATCAGATTGGGGAATAGCACAAAGATCAAGTCCATACCCTAGTTCGGCGGGGACTTGCTACGGCGGCAACGGCGGGGCAGAATTCCCATTGACGGCGACGGAGACCAGCGACTGGAGGCTGCTGGCGGCGAGAAGACGATCCGGAGACCACAAGGGCAAAGCAGGCTATCGCGCGGGCGAAGGGGTTCGGAGAAATTTCCAAAAAATTTCCCGTGACTATATATAGCCCGACCCTATCGGTGTGACCGAGTGGAATAACTCGGTGGCACCGAGATTCATAACTGCAAGCAGTTACTGAAACTCGGTGTGACCGAAATGTTCAAATCGGTTGCACCGAGATCGAAAACCTAGATCAACTTAATGATCTCGGTAGGACCGAAGGTGGAGTATCGGTCAGACCGAGAATCATAAAGAGGTTTTGGAAGTTTAAGTCTATGACGAATCGGGGACTCCGAGCGCTCCTCACACAGAGTGGTTCGAATCTGACTTGATCAAATTTTGTGATGTAGCATGAATAGAGTTTGAGACGAGAACAGCATAGATAGCTAGAGGAGGTTCTTAGGCATTCTTGTCCATCCACTTGGCAAAAGAAGATAAAACCAAACAATCAAAACAACAAGTGGATGTCCTCGAATGAGTAAAATATGCAACCAGCATGCTCACACAATAAGATGGCAAATGAAATATGTGACAAGGCATGCACAACCAATTCTAGCATCTATCAAGCAATTTGCGATGACTAGGTCATCTATATATGAGTATATTGACTTAGGAGTCAAGTGAGAACACTTGATCATAGGTCATACTCATCGTTTAAGCTCAAGTGGGGTTACCACTTTTACATAAAGCATTGATTTGTTCACATCTTTAGAGTTGCTTTAGCTCAAGTCTTAGAGTAAAGCTCCCCCTAGATGTGATATCCCCCCCTAAGAGGGATGAACTAACCTTGGGTTTTGTCGATGATGACTTCATGTAGATATTGGAGATGTGGATGCTCAATGTTGATGTAGATCTCTTGGAGCTATCCATTTGAGTGAATTGCACTTTCAATACCTACATGGGTTAGTCCCACAAGGAACAAGCAAGAATATCCATAGACATAGAGTGATGCACACAAAGATGATGTCCATGAAAACTTTTAGGTTACCTTGTCCCTTGTCTTACCAACAAGAGGGTTTGTGACTCCTTGAACTAGTGCAAGATGTGGAAGTTGATTGCACTTGTTCTTGCCAAAATGATAAGAGTGAAGTACGTTGGCGGAGTCACCCTCAAGAACTCTCTAGTTCTTCTTCTTTTGGATCCACATCATCTTGATGGGAATCCTTGGAGTTGTAGTCGTACTTGATGAAGTGGAACTTGAAGTAGTCTTTGGAATCCACTTGACTAAGGTCTTTGGAGCTTCTTCAAATGCATCAATTTCCTCTTGAAGCTTGTCCTTGCCTTTTTGCTTGTAGTCTTGTGGTGGAAGATCATCTTGAGCTTGTGTCCCCTTGAAAGAAGTATACTTCTCTTGTTGAGGGACAAACTTTGTCTTGGGGTATTGATCTTCTTCCCACTCAACTCCATTGGCATTGAACTTTCGTTCAAAACCGACACCTTGATTCTTCCGGTGCATTCCTTACTTGCGCACAATTTCCTCAAATTGCTTACTCCCGGCAAGGCTTTTGTACACTCCTTTCTCTATAATTCCCTTCAATAAGCTATTTTCTTGCTCAAGTGTAACTTGGCTAAGAGAATCATTAGTGGAATCAAGAGAACTACTAGAAGCAACAATATTGGATTTAGCATGATCATTGTTACTACTAGAGGAAGAATCTTTCTTGTTCTTGTTACTAGACTTGACTTGAGGCATGTAAGTGGATAAGAGTAAACGCTTGGCAATGTAAGAAGAACTTTTCTTGCGGAGATCATCATTGATTGCCTTTAAGAACTCATGCTCTTGCTCAAGATTGAGCTTTTTAAAGCGTAATTTCTCATGAGCTCTTAAAAGTTCTCGATGATCTTCGAAGATGGTTTCATGAGCTAACTTAAGAGTGTTTAGTTCTTTAGTTAGGGCCTCAATTTTCTCCTTATCATTGTCATTCGTTTTATCTTGATTAGCATGATTAATTGGTCTTTCATCATAATATTCATCACTAGAGTTGTCACCAAGCAAATCATCACCTAACAAGTCATCTTCATCACTATTGAAATCAACATACTCGGGGTGTGTTACCTTAGGACCTTTGGCCATGAAGCATCTTCCAATTCCTTCATTTGGTGAGTCAAATATGTCGTAGGAGTTGGTTGACACAAGTGCTAGACCGGCAACACCTTCATCTTGAGTATCTTCGGAGCCGGAGTAATAACTTCTCTCGGAGTGGCTGTCGGAGTCGGAGCCGGATACCCATTCACCAAGATGAGCTTGATGTCTTCGTCTTGTGTAGCTCCTTGATGATTTTTCCTTCCTTTCCGAATCCTTGCTTCTCCGTGAGTATCTTCATTCATAACGATCATCTCTACTCCTTCTCTCTCTTGGTGGTGATCCTTTGCTTCTTCTTTTTGGAGAATCTTCTCTTCGTAGGGAGCCGTACACTCATTGGAATAGTGTCCGGGTCTTCCACAATTGTAGCAGTTTCACTCTCGACTAGAAGATCTTTTGTCATTGTAGGACCTTGACTTGGAGCTTCTATCTTTGCTTTTACTCTTGTAGAACTTGTTGAAGTTCTTCACCATTAAGCTCAATTCTTCATTGAAGTCTTGTTTCTCACTTGATGATGTAGGGGCTTCACATGAGGCTTTATAGGCACCACTTGATTTGTTGTGAAGTTCCTCTTTATCCTTAAGTGACATCTCATGAGCAACAATTCTTCCAATCACCTCCGTTGGCTTGAGATCTTTGTAATTGGGCATCATTTGGATCAATGTGCACACAGTATCATATTTTCCATCCAAGGCTCTTAGAATCTTCTTGATGATGAATTTATTGGTCATCTCTTCACTTCCTAAGCCGACAATCTCATTTGTGATGAGAGCAAGCCTAGAGTACATTTCAGCGACACCTTCACCATCCTTCATCTTGAACTTGTCAAGTTGGCTTTGAAGCACATCCAACTTGGATTCCTTGACAGAGTCGGTACCTTCGTGCATATCAATCAAAGTGTCCCAAATTTCCTTTGCATTCTCAAGATGGCTGATTTTGTTGAATTCTTCGGGGCACAATCCGTTGAAGAGAATATCACAAGCTTGAGCATTGTATTGCAACATCTTCAACTCATCCGCGGTAGCTTCACGGTTTGGTTCTCTCCCATCAAAGAATTCACCTTGCAAACCAACACACACAATAGCCCAAACGGCGGGGTTATGTCCAAGAATATGCATTTACATTTTATGCTTCCAACTAGCAAAATTAGTACCATCAAAGTAAGAACCTCTACGGTGATAATTTCCCTCGCTAGACGCCATACTCTCCTAGGTTGTGAAACCAAGGCTATGACCACCAAAAGCTATGGAGATCAAAGCAAATGGATACCAAAGCTCTGATACCACTTGTAGGATCGAAAGTATGTCTAGAGGGGGGTGATTAGACTACTTGACCAAATAAAAACTTAACCTTTTCCCAATTTTAGTTCTTGGCAGATTTTAGCTAATTTAGGACAAGTCAAGCAATCATCACATAATTCAAGCAAGCATGCAAAGAGTATATAGGCAGCGGAAAGTAAAGCATGCAACTTGCAAGAATGTAAAGGGAAGGGTTTGGAGAATTCAAACGCAATTGGAGACACGGATGTTTTTCCCGTGGTTCGGATAGGTGGTGCTATCCTACATCCACGTTGATGGAGACTTCAACCCACGAAGGGTAACGGTTGCGCGAGTCCACACAGGGCTCCACCCAAGGGTAACGGTTGCGCGAGTCCACACAGGGCTCCACCCAAGGGTAACGGTTGCGCGAGTCCACACAGGGCTCCACCCACGAAGGGTCCACGAAGAAGCAACCACCCACAAAGGGTCCATGAAGAAGCAACCTTGTGTATCCCACCATGGCCATCGCCCACACAGGACTTGCCTCACTAGCGGTAGATCTTCACGAAGTAGGCGATCTCCTTGCCCTTACAAACTCCTTGGTTCAACTCCACAATCTTGTCGGAGGCTCCCAAGTGACACCTAGCCAATCTAGGAGACACCACTCTCCAAGAAGTAACAAATGGTGTGTAGGTAATGAACTCCTTGCTCTTGTGCTTCAAATGATAGTCTCCCCAACACTCAACTCTCTCTCATAGGATTTGGATTTGGTGGAAAGAAGATTTGAGTGGAAAGCAACTTGGGAAGGCTAGAGATCAAGATTCATATGGTAGGAATGGAATGTCTTGGTCTCCACACATGAGTAGGTGGTTCTCTCTCAGAACATATGAGTTGGAATGGTGTGTGTGTTCTGATGGCTCTCTCCTCGAATGAGAAGAAGGTGGAGGGGTATATATAGCCTCCACACAAAATCCAACCGTTACACAGTTTTCCAATCTCGATGGGACCGAATCAATAAACTCGGTCGGACCAAAAATGTAAACCTAGTGACCATTAGAGATTTTCGGTGGGACTGACATGCAACTCGGTAGGACCGATATGGTTAGGGTTTGGGCATAACGTAATCTCGGTGAGACCGATTACACAAACTCGGTGAGACCGAATTTGGTAATTAGCTAACCAGAGAGTTGGTCAGGCAAACTCAGTGGGACCGATTTGCTCTTTCGGTGAGACCGAGTGGAACTCGGTGAGACCGAAAAGTTGCAAAGGGGAAACATTGAGTTTACATTGCAATCTCGGTGGGACCGATTCGCTCTTTCGGTGAGACCGAAAAGTTACGAAAGGGAAACAGAGAGTTTGCAACCCCATCTCGGTGAGACCGAGATCCCTATCGGTAGGACCGAATTGCTAGGGTTTGGCAGTGGCTAATGACAAGTGAAACTCGGTGGTGCCGGATAGGAAGAATCGGTAGGGCCGAGTTTGGCTTAGGGTTTAGGTCATATGTGGATATGGGAAAGTAGTTGAGGGTTTTGGAGCATATCACTAAGCACATGAAGCAAGAGGCTCATTAAGAAACACCTCATCCCTCCTTGATAGTATTGGCTTTTGCTAAAGACTCAATGTGATCTTGGATCACTAAAATATAAAATGAAGAGTCTTGAGCTTTTGAGCTTGAGCCAATCCTTTGTCCTTAGCATTTTGAGGGTTCCACTTTCACATCCATGCCATGCCAATCATTGAGCTTTCCTGAAATAATCATCTTGGAATAGCATTAGCTCAATGAGTTATATGTTGTTATGAATTACCAAAACCACCTAGGGATAGTTGCACTTTCAGACGACTGTGTTCACCTCCTGCCAAAGGAGGCGCTCACTGTACTTGTCATCGCCGAGGCTGGTGAAGACGACGTAGGTCGTGTTCTGGGCCGGGTAGGGGTCGTGGCGCGTCGCGCCGGCGGCTGGAGGTGGTGGCGGAGGCGGAGGCGGTTGCCCTGCTCCCGGAGCCGGAGGCGGTGGGATGTCACCCCTGGTGATGCGCTTGGTGATGGTGCACTGTCGAAGCGTGTGCGTAGACGGCCCCGCACTGCTGTGGTGCTTGCATGGAGCGTCGAGCATCTCCTCGAAACTCATGGTGGGCTGACATGCCATTTTGTCGGTGTTCCGGTGTTTGGCGGCCGGGTCGGCCGCGGGCGCCTTCTCGGCGGCCACGACGAGCCGGCTGTCGTAGCGTTGAGCCGGTTGATTGGCTTTGCGCTTGTTGTTCTGCTGGTTGTGCTGCTGCCGGCTTCCCTCATCGGCCGGCTTTGGAGGCGGCACCGACTTTGCCTTGCCGTCTTCGTCTAGTGCCACCTGGATCTTCATGGCGGAGTCGGTGTTGGCGTACTTGTCCGCCGTTACCATGAGTGCAGCCATGGTGGCCGGTTTGGAGCGCAAGAGCTTGTGCTTGAGGAGGGTGCCGTCTCGGCACCCGTTGACGAAGTACTGGATGGCTTGGACTTCGTGGACTCCCTCGCAGCTGTTCTGGAGCTTGGTCCAGCATGCGAGGTACTCGCGGCCGGTTTCCGTCGGCCCCTTCACGCACATGGCAAGCTGACTGGGGCGGCCGGGTCACTTGTAGGTGTCGGTGAAGTTGCGCATGAAAGCCTGCTCTAAGTGAACCCACGTGTTGATGCTGCCAGCCGGCAGACTGTGCAACCAGGTGTGGGCCGATCCCTGGATCATGAGAGGAGTGTAGCGCACGGCGAGGCGGTGGTTGCCGCCAGCAATGCCGATGGCGGTGGTGTAGTCGGTGAGCCAGTCCTCCGGCTTCACAGTGCCGTTGTACTTGGGGGTGTCGCGAGGGAGCATGAACCCTTTGGTGAACGGCTCGCCCTAGATGCGTGGCCCGAAGCACGCCCGTCCAACGGGGCCGGTCTCCTCCAGCTCCTGGGAGAGGGCGAGTCGGTCCAGGCGATGATGAGCATCGGTGTTGTCAATGTCGCACGGGCCTAGCCGGTTGGTGACCGTGCCACGGGGGGCCGGGTCGCCTGCAGCCAGACGTCGGCCGGGTTGGAGCAGGGGGTCGAGGCGGCGCCGGGCCTCGAAGGCCGGCTCGTCCTCCAAGCTGCAAGCGGCCGTTGGGTGGGGTTGCGCCGGGTCCGGGTGCGGCCTAAGTGCACCTCGCCGGGTGGCGAAGACGCCATGTGCTGGTTGTCGCCGGATCCGGCAACTCGGACGGAGCCGGAGCCGGCCGGCTTGGCGAGCTGGTTGAGGAGGTCTTACTGCGCGTTGGCCGCGGTGAGGAGGTCGTTCACGCTCTTGAGGCGATCCTGCAGCTCCTCGCCCGCGAGCTGATCCATGCCGGCCGCGGCCGCCTGGGCAGCGCGCATGTTCTTCACGGGAGTCTCCTAGACGGGAGGAAGGGCGCCGAAAGCGCGCCCAATCGTGCCACCCCGGGCTCGCACGTTGGCGACCCGGCTTGGCTCGGGGGCAGTAGGCATGAAGCCATAGGCGGCGTTGCGCTCCAGCTAGGCGGAGTCGAGGCGACGCTGCATGGCGGTGAGTGTCTCGGTGAGGTCCAGCAGGCGCTGGCGATCATCATTGAGGCGAGTCCGGACATGTTGGAGGCGTCGATGTCGGGGCCGATGGGGACGTGGAGGCTCTGTATCATGGCGCGCGGCGGGTTGGGCGAGCCGGCCCTATCCATCGCGGCCTTAGCCTCGGCGGCCTTCCTTTCCGCGCTCGACGATGAGGAGGCGCCGATGTCGATGACACAAACCTCCACGCAGAGGTCCATTGCGCCGGTGGGAGCGCCGTCGTTGATGGGGAGCGGGGAGTCGAAAAAGCTAAGTACCTCGCGGGGGTACTCGTCGTCTATAGGCGCATCGAAGATGCGCAGCATGGCGAAGGATCCGGCGAGTGCGTCGATGACATCGTCCGCCAGCGTGACGGGCTCGTCGGAGTCGGAGAAGATCCCCGTCTGAAGCATGCTCCCGGCCAGGACCTCGAGCTGCCCCATGGTGGGCGCCAACTGTCGTGATGGGCGCACGGTAGATGCCAAGGGATTGCTAAAGATAGGGGGAGGCTCGACGGCACTGGTGGGCTCCAGAGGCGAGGTCGGCATGAGCGAGCGCGGGACGGAAGACATACCCAGGTTCGGGGCTCTCCGGAGAGATAACACCCCTAGTCCTGCCAAGTGTGGTTTATGTGTTACAGTACATGTTGCTCCTAGACCTATATGGAGGAAGAAGGAGGTCTGGCCAAGGCTTAGGCTGCTCCCTCTCCTCGGGTGTTGCTTGCTAGGTGGGTGTGTGTGTTTGTGTGTGTGTATGTGTGTGTGCGATCGCCTGTGTGAATGAAGTGGTTGCCCGCATGCATGGGGGCTCCTGGGGGTTTTATAGGTCAACCCCCCAGGGGTACAAGGGTAATGTTACAAGGCCGTAGGGCCGGGTTGTCAGTGTCCAGGAACCCGGTGCTGGGACCTGCCGGGTACCAAGGCTCACCGGGTTCTCTGGGCGCGGGCCCCATGCGCCTAGGGGGCACTGTGCACCGTCTTGTCAATCGTAAGGGCATGGCCGAGTTGAGTCGGCTATAGTGGCGCTCCATCAGGTCACCGCTTGTTGGTGTCCTGGGTCACGTCGGGTGCACTGTTGCTACGCCAGCCTTGGTCAGCGGGTAGGTAAGAGGCACTGTTGCTTCGTCCGGCTGACCAGAGGCATGGGCGGGGTACTGTGGCTTCGGTCATCAGTTGGTGGAGACTCGTCCCATCGTACGGCTGGGATGGGACGGCCGCTGACCCTCGGCCGGGTTCGGAGAACATGCCAAGGGCGGTGCTGGCTTGCTGGGGAAGTCTTGAGCTTGGTTATTGGGGCCGAGTTGAGGAGTCTGGCCGGGTTGCAGAGCTTGGCCGGGTTGAGCGACCCGGCAAGCGCGAGCCGGGTTGAGGGGCGATGTTGGCCCCGTTGTTTTCGAAAAGGGTCTGGGTTCCGTTGCCTGCCTGGGGTCCATCCCCCGACACTAGAGCTTCTCACAACAAGCATGATGGATTCGGTAGGGAACGCGCCACCTTTGGGGACGAAACGATATCCATTGCATCTTATTTCTTTCAAAAAATTTAGAGTGTCAACATAGAACAACAGGAGTGTTGTGTTCAATTTCGGAATTTTTCGGGGTTTGTTTGGACATTTTTATACATTAACTGGGTTTTCCAGGCATTTTATGTGCATAATTCAAATTTGAACTACATGCACATTCTCCAGTGCATATAAACTGGTTGAAAAATCAAATATGTGTCCTTGGGTGCATGCTTAGGTCCCATGCAAGAAATGGGAATGAATTTCAAACACCCTGCCACTGTCACTCGGCCGCAAACATTGAGATACCTGGTTTTTAAATTCTAGTAAATCCAAAACTCATCTGAAATTCATGAAACTTGGCATGCTATCATGGAGCGGCATCAACATGTCGTGGTAAAAAATTTGTCAGCTTCCCCAGGTTTAATCCGGTTTCCCCAGTTTAATTTGGTTTTTAAATATAAAAAACTCATCGCAAACGTTTTAGTTAGAATACCCGTATGCAAACCGACAGCTTCCCCGGGAAGCCAAGGGAAAATGTGCCGAGCAGGATTTGTGCAGCTCTTGATCGCAAACGTTTTAGATAGAACACCATATGCAAAGTGAGAGCAGCGTGGGATTTTTGCATCGCTTCAACGCAAACGGTTGTTTTGGATGACCCGTGTGCAACCACATACAAACAATTATTGGGTATGTTGCCATTTTGTCAAACTAGAAAGATTTACATTTGTTGATCTAGTAACGTTGCCATTTGTCAATCCTTGTAACATTGCGATGTGTCAAAATATGCAGCTAGAAATCGTTAGCACTATCTAAGTTTTGCAACTAAAATCCAGTAATTAAGCATAGATTTCATTCATAGATTAAGCATTCGTTCTTAATTTATACAAACAGTTCAACTCAACAGCTGAACCAACCAAACTTCTCCCCAATTGTTGCCAACCATGTACTGAAATAGCTAGTTCAACTATATATACTAGCTAATTTTAAGTATGTTGTACAGTTCGACCACACATCTATAGTCAGATGAACTAAACAAAATAGCCCCTAAATACTACTACCACGGAGGGGCTTTGTGCTACTTCCGACAGCCTCTCCTCTGCCGAGCGTGCTCACCTTCTCAGTAAGACGTAAAGGAGGAGGAGGAGCCTACCGACGAGCTGGACAAATGCAATACGGTGCCTGCCGCTGCTGCACATTCAGCGACGCTCGCCAACTCAAACGCCCACTGCCGCTCCAGACGATCCCTCTCGAAGCGGCCGGACTGCTCGTAGATCTCTTGATTCCTCACCTCTACGTCGGCATGTGCTACGGCCACGGCTGCGGTAAGTCTCTTTGCGTGCTCGGCGAGGCGCTCCTCCTCCTCCCGTGGGAACTCGATGTAGCACGCAAGGTCACTGACGCACGTGCGGGCCTCCACCTCCGCCTCCCGCCTTCGGGCCGCGGTGGCGGAGCGGGTGATAATCCCGGCGGTCGACGGTGGGCTGGCGGCCACGGCGGCCGATGATGGGGTGGCGGCCACGACCACCACCTCCCGCCTTCGGGCCGTAGTGGCGGAGAGGGTGATGGCCATGGTGGCCAGCAGTGGGGTGGCGGCCACGACGGCCACCTCCCACCTTCGGGCCACAGCGGCGGAGCGGGAGATGGCCTTGGCTTTCGACGGTGGTGTGGCGGCAACGTTGGTCGGCAATAGCTGCCGACATACAGCAGCGGCGAAGCATGTGGTGGGTGTTCCGCGCACACCCAACAGGGACGCCACACGCACTACACTACGCCGGGGACTGCGCCGCCGCCACGGTGTAGCCTCCTAGCTGGAGTTGTCCTCTGATGACGGCGGCGTGGCTGAGCGATGATGATGGACCGGTGCCATTGGCGTTTGTGGGAGAAGCAGACAATATAAGCTACAGGGAGGGGCGAAAATGCGACGCAGGACTCACCAGCCGTGAGGGTTTTTATAGCAGGCCGGTAAGCATTGGGATTTTGGGGGATTTCACCAAGTCGGGCGGGAATCTTGCACGGGAACCTGTGATGTTGCACGGGAACGGGCTCACCGACGATTCATTGGTGCCATCGTTTGGCCAAAAGAACGCCCCCGCGCGCTGCGCAAGCTTGCACTGTAAGCCGTCTGCGGCACCGGGGTGACAAGACGTGCGAGAGGAGGACGAGAGGACACATACACATACAGTTAATAAAAAACGTTTGCGATTTAATTACCTACTATACCCCCGTCCTGGTTTATAAGTAGGATTTAACTAATAAAATATGAATGCATGTCGCCAAAGATTATATCGTTGGAGTCGTATTTGAACATAGTTTCCAGCTATACAATTTTTGTAACATGCATTAACATTTTTTTGGTTAAATTTAAGGTTATATACCAACAAGCGTTTACCCGCAACACACACGGCTTATTCCATCACAAATAGCTCGGATGGACCAACTGTATGCCACGTATCACACATGCAACTCTAACCTAATTCATGCTTGATGTCTACGACGTCGCTCGCATAGTTCGTCTTATTTGCCACGTATCACTGTGTCATCCTCTACTCGCGTCCCTCGGCAAGCTCTACTCGCTGTTAGGC
This sequence comes from Triticum urartu, assembly GCF_003073215.2. Lineage (NCBI taxonomy): Eukaryota > Viridiplantae > Streptophyta > Magnoliopsida > Poales > Poaceae > Triticum > Triticum urartu. Next base: position 444,048,819 of record NC_053024.1, on the reverse strand, counting down.
GCCGCAGCGCGCTGTGCTCGCCGTTAGGCGCCGTGGCGTGCTCTGCTCGCGTCCGTCCGCGCGCTCGGCTTGTGGACAGATTTTCCTTGCGCGTTCAACTGCTATATGCATATATATGGTTGATCGTCGTTGAGGCGACCACGGAGCGCTCTGCTCACGTCCCTCCACGCGCGCTCTGCCAGCGGTTGGGCGTGCACACGATCACGTCGAGGGCCCCATATGCATGTGGTTGCACCGCACGCGTTGCCACGCGATGCAGTTACATGTGGCATGATGAAGTTACGCGCTGCAAATTAGAACTGCCATCAGGGCCTGTCGATATTCCTGGCCGTCCGGCTTCCCCTTTAATTCCCGCGGCCATTACCTTAGTATCTTCAACCTTTCGGTCGCGCCCCACAACACAACAAGCACACCCACGACGACACATAGAGAGGGGATGTCCAGCGGCGCTCCAATGGAGTCCGGCGAGCATAGAGTGGAGACCCACGCGAGGGAGACGGATCTCTCGGTGGTGCACACCATCGACCCGGCCATGGTGGACGACTACATCAACAACGTTGAGCAGTTGCTTGCTGGAGACAAGTACAAGGTGGTCGGCATCGACCTCCCGTACACCGCTGGTCATCCCAGCATAGATCAGAAGGTTGTCGTTGCCCAGTTGTGCGTGTGCCATCATGTCCTCATCTACCACTACTACATGGCCAGAGAGCCTTGCGACCATTTCAACAGGTTTGTCAACAGCACCGACTACAAGTTCGCCACGGTGGAAACCAAAAATGATGTAAATGCGCTCAGTGTTATGGGCTTGGCCTACAAGAACCTTGTCAAAATCCATGACCACTACAGGGTCTGGGGCAGCACGAAGAAGGACTCCCTATTCAAACTCACCTCGGCCATCATCGACCCCTACTATGAAAAGATGAAGCAGGATGCCCAGAGAACAAGCCCCCAATCCTGGCACAGGGCCTGGATGCGGCAACTGGATGAACCTCACCTCAGATTCGCGGCCAAGAGAGTGTACACATGCTACGAGACGCACAGGTGGATCGTTGACATGAGGAAGTGCCTCGTTACCCAAATCGACGAGCCCGGATCGAGCCACAAGCAGAGCAAGCGTCACAAGAAGTAGATGATGATGAGATGATCATTTATGCTAGTTAATCATGCATGTAATATATAGTTTACTTTATTGGTGTGTGGAAATGCCATGTGTGTAGTAGCCACCTATGTAATTATGCATGTAATAGTTTACTTTAGTGTGTGTAAATGCCATGGTTGTAGTAGTCACCTATGTAAGTGGATGTTTAATTTGGTTATGCAAGCATGTCCTTAAGTGTGTGTGTGTGTGTGTTGTTGTTGTTCTATATGCAATCCCATAGCACAACACACACGTCTTATTAGCAGCAACCGTCTGTGTTATTATCGGTATTCACACACATTTCTAATTACAGACCTATTTGCCGCGTATCACACACATCTTGTTAAGTTGAACCGTTTCTGTTCTCATGTCTCAACGCAAACAGTTCATCCGAGTGAACCGCATGCCGTATATCGCACACACCTTGATCTGGCTGACCGTTTTTTGTGTTGCCTAATCACAAACAGTTCATCCGAGTAAACCGTATGATGTATATCGCACACACCTCCATCTGGCTGCCCGTTTCTTTTGTTCCTCCTCATCGCAAACAGTTGATTGAACTGAACCGTAAGCCCTACATCGCACACGCAACTAAAATCTGAACCGTGTTTGATGGCTCCGCCATCGCAAACGTTTAGCACCTTTTTGACGGTTTTTTACACCACCGTTTGCGATTATGGCATCGCACACAGTTTTGTCGAATCTCTTATTGTAGTGTCGCGTTAGCAGCATCCTGCGGTAGTGTAGGGTTTGGTCATTCCCCATTTTAAGTTTAATTAAAACTTAAACATGATGCAACACAAGATGCTAGCACTAAGCATTACTAGAACTAGGGATGTGACATGATGGGATATGCCATCAAGTCTGCGGCTGCCCCTTCTAAGCCCAAGATAGCTCCCAAAGCTTCTCGTCCAGCTCCAAAGACTGCACCCACGAGGAGCATGATACGTCCATTTTGCATCATGCTTTTATATCAATATTTATTGCATTATGGGTTGTTATTACACATTATGTCACAATACTTATGCCTATTCTCTCTTATTTTACAAGGTTTACATAAAGAGGGAGAATGCCGGTAGCTGGGATTCTGGGCTGGAAAAGGAGCAAATATTAGAGACCTATTCTACATAGCTCCAAAAGTCCTGAAACTTCACGGAAGATGTTTTCCAAATATATAAAAAATACTGAGAGCAAGAACTTCACCAGTGGGCCACACCCTGCCCACGAGGGTGGGGGCGTGCCCTACCCCCTGGGCGTGCCCCCTACCTCGTGGGCCCCCTGGTGGTCCTCCGGTGGCCATCTTTTGCTATATGGATTCTTTCGATGGAAAAAAATCATAAGCCATCTTCTTGGACGAAACTCCGCCGCCACGAGGCGGAACCTTGGCGAAACCAATCTAGGGCTCTGGCGGAGCTTTTTTGCCGGGGAAACTTCCCTCCCGGAGGGGGAAATCATCGCCATCATCATCACCAACGCTCCTCTCATTGGGAGAGGGCAATCTCCATCAACATCTTCATCAGCACCATCTCATCTCAAAACCCTAGTTCATCTCTTGTATCCAATTCTTGTCTCCAAGTCCGGGATTGGTGCTAGTAGGTTGCTAGTAGTGTTAATTACTCCTTGTAGTTGATGCTAGTTGGTTTAATTGGTGGAAGATCATATGTTGAGATCCTATATGCATATTAATACCCCTCTAATTATGAACATGTTTATGCTTTGTGAGTAGTTACTTTTGTTCCTGAGGACATGGGAGAAGTCTTGCTATTAGTAGTCATGTGAATTTGGTATTCGTTCGATATTTTGATGAGATGTATGTTGTCTCTCCTCTAGTGGTGTTATGTGAACGTCGACTACATGACACTTCACCATTATTTGGGCCTAGAGGAAGGCATTGGGAAGTAATAAGTAGAAGATGGGTTGCTAGAGTGACAGAAGCTTAAACCCTAGTTTATGCGTTGCTTCGTAAGGGGCTGATTTGGATCCATATGTTTCATGCTATGGTTAGGTTTACCTTAATACTTTTGTTGTAGTTGCGGATGCTTGCAATAGAGGTTAATCATAAGTGGGATGCTTGTCCAAGTAAGGGCAGCACCCAAGCACCGGTCCACCCACATACCAAATTATCAAAGTACCGAACGCGAATCATATGACCATGATGAAAACTAGCTTGACGATATTCCCATGTGTCCTCGGGAGCGCTTTACATCATATGAGAGTTTGTCCAGGCTTGTCCATTGCTACAAAAAGGATTGGGCCACCTTGTTGCACCTTTTTTACTTTTGTTACTTGTTGCTCGTTACAAATTATCTTATCACAAAACTATCTGTTACCACTTGTTTCGGTACTTGCAGAGAATACCTTGCTGGAAACTGCTTATCATTTCCTTCTGCTCCTCGTTGGGTTCGACACTCTTACTTATAGAAAGGACTACGATAGATCCCCTATACTTGTGGGTCATCAAGACTCTTTTCTGGCGCCGTTGCCGGGGAGTGAAGCGCCTTTGGTAGGTGGAATTTGGTAAGGAAAAATTTATATAGTGTGCTGAAATTTACTATCACTTGTTACAATGGAAGGTAATCCTCTAAGGGGCTTGTTCGGGGTATCTTCACCCCGACCAGTAGAGCAAAGAGTTTCTCCTCAACCTACTAAACCTACTGAAAATGAAAATGAAAATGAAAATGCTTGCTTTGAAGTTCCTTCGGGTATGATAGAAAAACTACTAGCTAATCCTTTTTTAGGAGATGGAACAAAACATCCTGATGAACATCTGATATATGTGGATGAAGTTTGTGGATTATTTAAGCTTGCAGGTGTACCCGGAGATGTTGTTAAGAAGAAGGTCTTCCCTTTATCTTTGAGGGGAGATGCATCGACATGGTATAGGCTATGTGATGATATGAGGTCTTGGAATTACAAACGATTTAAATTGGAATTTCATCAGAAGTTTTATCCTATGCACCTTGTTCATCGTGATCGCAATTACATATATAATTTTTGGCCTCGCGAAGGAGAAAGCATCGCTCAAGCTTGGGGGAGGCTTAAATCAATGTTATATTCATGCCCCAATCATGAGCTCTCAAGAGAAATGATTATTCAAAATTTTTATGCTCGGCTTTCTGGTAACAATCGCACCATGCTTGATACTTCTTGTGATGGCTCTTTTATGATGAAGACTATTGAATTCAAATGGGATTTATTGGAAAGAATTAAACGCAACTCTGAAGATTGGGACCTCGACAATGGTAAGGAGTCAGGTATGACACCTAGTTTTGATTGTGTTAAATCTTTTATGGATACCGATATTTTTCTTAAATTTAGCACTAAATATGGACTTGACTCTAAGATAGTAGCTTCTTTCTGTGAATCTTTTGCTGCTTATGTTGATCTCCCAAGGAGAAGTGGTTTAAATATCATCCTCCCATAGAAGTAAAAGTAGCTGCACCTATTAAAGTTGAAGAAAAGACTATTACTTATAATGATCCTATTGTTCCTACTTCTTATGTCGAGAAACCACCTTTCCCTGTTAGGATAAAGGATCATGCTAAAGCTTCAACTTTGGTTCGTAAAAGAAATATTAAAACATATACACCTCCTGAGCAAGTTAAAGTTGAAACAAATATTGCCATTGTTAAAGATCTCTTGTCTGATAATATAGATGGACATGTTGTTTATTTCTGCAATGAAATTGCTAGAATTGCTAAACCCCGTGATAAAGATAAACCTGGACCTGTGGTAGGCATGCCTGTTATTTCTGTTAAAATAGGAGATCATTGTTATCATGGCTTATGTGATATGGGTTCTAGTGCTAGTGCAATACCTTATTCCTTATACAAAGAAGTTATGCATGATATTGCACCTGCTGAGATGGAAGATATTGATGTCACAATTAAACTTGCCAATAGAGATACTATTTCACTAATGGGAATTGTTAGAGATGTTGACGTCTTGTGTGTGAAAACTAAATATCCTGCTAATTTTCTTGTTCTTGGTTCCCCACAAGATAGCTTTTGTCCCATTATATTTGGTAGACCCTTCTTAAATACTGTTAATGCTACCATTGATTGCAAAAGAGATGTTGTTACTATCGGTTTAGATGATATGACTCATGAATTTAATTTTTCTAAATTTAGTAGACAACACCGTGAAGAAGAATTACCTAGTAAGGATGAAATTATTGGTCTTGCTTCTATTGCCGTACCTCCTAGTGATCCTTTAGAACAATACTTGCTAGACCATGAAAATGATATGTTTATGAATGAAAGAAGGGAATTAGATGAAGTATTCTTTAAACAGGAACGTATTCTGGAAAAAAATTACCTGTTGAAATCCTAGGGGATCCTCCTCCACCCAAGGGTGATCCCGTGTTTGAGCTTAAACCGTTACCTGATACTCTTAAATATGCTTATCTTGATGAGAAAAAGATATATCCTGTTATTATTAGTGCTAACCTCTTAGAGCATGAGGAAGAGAGATTATTGAAAACTCTGAAGAAGCACCACGCTGCTCTTGGGTATACTCTTGATGATCTTAAGGGCATTAGTCCCACTCTATGTCAACATAAAATTAATTTGGAAGAAGATGTTAAACTAGTTCGTGATCATCAACGCTGGCTGAATCCTAAAATGAAAGAAGTGGTAAGAAAGGAGATACTAAAGCTCCTTGAGGAAGGTATAATTTATCCTGTTGCTGATAGTCAATGAGTAAGCCATGTCCATTGTGTCCCTAAGAAGGGAGGTATTACTGTTGTTCCTAATGATAAAGATGAATTGATTCCTCAAAGAGTTATTGCAGGTTATAGGATGGTAATTGATTTCTGCAAATTAAAGAAGGCTACTAAAAAAGATCATTACCCCTTACCTTTTATTGATCAAATGCTAGAAAGATTGTCCAAACATACACATTTTTGCTTTCTAGATGGTTATTCTGGTTTCTCTCAAATACCTGTGTCAGCCAAAGATCAATCAAAGACTACTTTTACATGCCCTTTTGGTACTTTTGCTTATAAGCGTATGCCTTTTGGTTTATGTAATGCACCTACTACCTTTCAAAGATGCATGATGGGTATATTCTCTGACTTTTATGAAAAGATTTGTGAGGTTTTCATGGACGACTTTTCCGTCTATGGATCTTCTTTTGATGATTGCTTGAGCAACCTTGATCGAGTTTTGCAGAGATGTGAAGAAACTAATCTTGTCTTGAATTGGGAAAAGTGCCACTTTATGGTTAATGAAGGTATTGTCCTGGGGCATAAAGTTTCTGAAAGAGGTATTGAAAAGATGCCATGTCCCAAGGACATCAAAGGTATAAGAAGTTTCCTTGGTCATGCTGGTTTTTATAGGAGGTTCATTAAGGACTTAACAAAAATTTCTCGGCCTCTGACTAATTTATTACAAAAAGATATACCATTTGTCTTTGATGATGATTGTGTAGAAGCATTTCAAATACTTAAGAAAGCATTGATCTCTGCACCTATTGTTCAGCCACCTGATTGGAATTTACCCTTTGAAATTATGTGTGATGCTAGTGATTATGTTATAGGTGCTGTTCTAGGACAAAGAGTTGATAAGAAACTAAATGTTATTCAATATGCTGGTAAAACTCTAGACAATGCTCAAAGAAATTATGCTACCACTGAAAAAGAATTCTTAGCAGTTGTATTTGCTTGTGATAAGTTTAGACCTTATATTGTTGATTCTAAAGTAACTATTCACACTGATCATGCTGCTATTAAATATCTTATGGAAAAGAAAGATGCTAAACCTAGACTTATTAGATGGGTTCTCTTGCTACAAGAATTTGATTTGCATATTGTTGATAGAAAAGGAGCTGAGAACCCCGTTGCAGACAACGTGTCTAGGTTAGAAAATGTGCTTGATGACCCACTACCTATTGATGATAGCTTCCCTGATGAGCAATTAAATGTCATAAATGCCTCTCATACTGCTCCATGGTATGCTGATTATGCTAATTACATTGTTGCTAAGTTTATACCACCTAGTTTCACATACCAGCAAGAGAAAAAGTTCTTCTATGATTTGAGGCATTACTTTTGGGATGACCCACATCTTTATAAAGAAGGAGTAGATGGTGTTATTAGACATTGTGTACCTGAGGATGAACAGGAACAGATCCTACGCAAGTGTAACTCCGAAGCTTATGGAGGACACCATGCTGGAGATAGAACTGCACATAAGGTACTGCAATCTGGTTTTTATTGGCCTACTCTCTTCAGGGATGCCCATAAGTTTGCCTTATCTTGTGATGAATGTCAAAGAATTGGTAATATTTTTAGACGTCAAGAAATGCCTATGAATTATTCACTTGTCATTGAACCATTTGATGTTTGGGGCTTTGACTATATGGGACCTTTTCCTTCCTCTAATGGTTATACACATATTTTAGTTCCTATTGATTACGTTACTAAGTGGGTAGAAGCTATTCCAACTAGTAGTGCTGATCATAACACTTCTATTAAAATGCTTAAAGAAGTTATTTTTCCAAGATTTGGAGTCCCTAGATATTTAATGACTGATGGTGGTTCACATTTTATTCATGGTGCTTTCCATAAAATGCTTGCTAAATATGATGTTAATCATAGAATTGCATCTCCTTATCACCCTCAGTCTAGTGGTCAAGTAGAATTGAGTAATAGAGAACTCAAATTAATTTTGCAAAAGACTGTTAATAGGTCTAGAAAGAATTGGTCCAAGAAACTTGATGATGCATTATGGGCCTATAGAACTGCATATAAAAATCCTATGGGTATGTCTCCGTATAAAATGGTCTATGGAAAAGCATGTCACTTACCTCTCGAACTAGAACACAAGGCTTATTGGGCTATTAAAGAACTTAATTATGATTTTAAACTTGCCGGTGAGAAGAGGTTATTTGATATTAGCTCACTTGATGAATGGAGAACCCAAGCCTACGAAAATGCCAAGTTGTTTAAAGAAAAAGTTAAAAGATGGCATGACAAAAGGATAAAAAAGCGTGAGTTTAATGTAGGTGATTATGTATTGCTATACAACTCTCGTTTAAGATTTTTTGCAGGAAAACTTCTCTCTAAATGGGAAGGTCCTTACGTTATCGAGGAGGTCTACCGTTCCGGTGCCATAAAAATCAACAACTTCGAAGGCACAAATCCGAAGGTGGTGAATGGTCAAAGAATCAAACACTATATCTCAGGTAATCCCATAAATGTTGAAACCAATGTTATCGAAACCGTAACCCCGGAGGAATACATAAGGGACACTTTCCGAAACGTTTCAGACTCTGAAAAGGAATAGGTATGTGGTACGGTAAGTAAACCGACTCCAAAACAGTTTTTAAGGCAATATTTCTCCATTTTTGAATATTTAGAAAAATAGAAAAATAAGCAGCAGTCTGGGAAGGACACGAGGGCTCCATGAGGGTGGAGGGCGCGCCCTACCCTACTGGGCGCGCCCCCCTACCCCGTGGGCATCTCGTGTGCTCTCTAGACTCCGTTTTCGTACACGACACATATTTTGTTCGGTAAAAAATCATTATATAATCTCCCGGGGTTTTGAGTCCCGTATCACGCAAAAATCTCTTGTCTTTGTTTTGAGCTGTCCTGCTGCAGACAGAGCAACATGTCGTCCCAGGATTCAGAAGGAGAAAGCTACGTGGCTGATTACCTTGCAGATCCTAAGATCTATGGGGATGTGGAGCATTGCGGTTGGACTACGGAAGAAGAAGAGGACTATGAACCCAAGGGAAAGGAGGAGACGAGCTCAGATGAAGATGAAGTCCCACTACCTCAACCTGGGGACATGCATGTGGAGTTCAAAAAGTCAAGTCTCCCGGATAGAGTAAAGAAACCTAAGATCAAGTTTATTCCTTTTCGCCTCTTGCAGGAAAACAAGCAGGAACTATGCGAAAACATACTGATCCTGGAACAGGAGATCGAGGACCTAAGGGACCAAAATTCTGTCCTCAAACGCAAATTAAGGAAGACGCCTACGCCATCAACAAAATCTCCACCGTCTCCACCAACAAAGAATAATTGAGTATCTGGTATGGGCACTCCACTTGGCAACTTCCAAGCATGGGGGAGTGCCCCGGTATCGTATCACCATCACTTTATCTTTACCGTTTTTCTTAGTTCGATCCTTTTGGTAATATCTTGATATAGTAGAATAAAAGTTCTTAGTGTGATCTAGCTGTGAGTTTTGCTTTTATGTAATCAAGTCCGTGAGCTATATAATAAAGATTAGTGTTGAGTTAAGGGCTTGATTATTTTGCCATGATCCTAAGTGAATAAAAGAAAAGAGAAAGAAATAAAAAAGAAACAAAGAGATCATGTAAGAGTAATGAGCTCACATAGAAAGATTATGATGAATAAAAGTTATTGAGGGTTGACAAACACAGTTTTGGTCATCATTGCAATTAATAGGAGGTAATAAAGAAAGAGAGGTCTTCACATATAAATATACTATCTTGGACATCTTTTATGATTGTGAGCACTCATTAAAATATGACATGCTAAAGAGTTGACATTGGACAAGGAAGACAACGTAATGGGTTATGTTTTCTTACATCTGAGATGAATTATATTGTCTTGGATCTTCCAACATGATGAGCTTGCCTTTCCCCCTCATGCTAGCCAAATTCATTGCACCAAGTAGAGATACTACTTGTGCTTCCAAATACCCTTAAACCAGTTTTGCCATAAGAGTCCACCATATCTACCTATGGATTGAGTGAGATCCATCAAGTAAGTTGTCATCGGTGCAAGCAATAAAAATTGCTCTCTAAATATGTATGATTGATTGGTGTGGAGGAAATAAGCTTTATACAATCGTGTGATATGGAAGTAATAAAAGCGACAGACTGCATAATAAGGGTCCATATCACAATTGGCAATATAAAGTGACGTTCTTTCACATTAAGATTTTGTGCATCCAACCATAAAAGCGCATGACAACCTCTGCTTCCCTCTGGGAAGGGCCTATCTTTTACTTTTATCTCCTACATTGCATAAGAGTCATGGTGATCTTCACCCTTCCTTTTTACATTTTATCCTTTGGCAAGCACAGTATGTTGGAAAGATCCTGGTATATATGGCTAATTGGATGTGAGTTTTCATGAACTCTTACTGTTGACATTACCCTTGAGGTAAAACGTTGGGAGGCAAAACTATAAGCCCCTATCTTTTTCTGTGTCCGATTAAAACTCCATACCCATAAGTATTGCGTGAGTGTCAGAAATTGTGAAAGATTATATGATAGTTGAGTATGTGGACTTGCTGAAAAGCTCTTATACATTGACTCTTTCCTCTGTTATGATAAATTGCAATTGCTTCAATGACTGAGATTGTAGTTTGTTAGTTTGCAATGAAGTTTAAGATTCATACCTGATATTGTGATTGAATTATTACTCTAGCATTAGATATTATATGATAAGAATTATATAAGTTGTTGTTCTAAGAATGATCATGATGCCCTCATGTCCGTATTTTATTTTTATTGACACCTCTATCTCTAAACATGTGGACATATTTTTCGATTTCGGTTTTTCACTTGAGGACAAGCGAGGTCTAAGCTTGGGGGAGTTGATACGTCCATTTTGCATCATGCTTTTATATCAATATTTATTGCATTACGGGCTGTTATTACACATTATGTCACAATACTTATGCCTATTCTCTCTTATTTTACAAGGTTTACATAAAGAGGGAGAATGCCGGCAGCTGGGATTCTGGGCTAGAAAAGGAGCAAATATTAGAGACCTATTCTGCACAGCTCCAAAAGTCCTGAAACTTCACGGAAGATATTTTCCAAATATATAAAAAATACTGAGAGCAAGAACTTCACCAGAGGGGCCACACCCTACCCACGAGGGTGGGGGTGCACCCTACCCCCCTAGGCATGCCCCCTACCTCGTGGGCCCCCTGGTGGCCCTCCGGTGACCATCTTCTGCTATATGGAGTCTTTCGATGGAAAAAAATCATAAGCCATCTTATCGGACGAAACTCCGCCGCCACGAGGCGGAACCTTGGCGGAACCAATCTAGGGCTCTGGCGGAGCTTTTTTGCCGGGGAAATTTCCCTCCCGGAGGGGGAAATCATCGCCATCATCATCACCAACGCTCCTCTCATTGGGAGAGGGCAATCTCCATCAACATCTTCATCAGCACCATCTCATCTCAAAACCCTAGTTCATCTCTTGTATCCAATTCTTGTCTCCAAGTCCGGGATTGGTGCTAGTAGGTTGCTAGTAGTGTTAATTACTCCTTGTAGTTGATGCTAGTTGGTTTAATTGGTGGAAGATCATATGTTGAGATCCTATATGCATATTAATACCCCTTTGATTATGAACATGTTTATGCTTTGTGAGTAGTTACTTTTGTTCCTGAGGACATGGGAGAAGTCTTGCTATTAGTAGTCATGTGAATTTGGTATTCGTTCGATATTTTGATGAGATGTATGCTGTCTCTCCTCTAGTGGTGTTATGTGAACGTCGACTACATGACACTTCACCATTATTTGGTCCTAGAGGAAGGCATTGGGAAGTAATAAGTAGATGATGGGTTTCTAGAGTGACAGAAGCTTAAACCCTAGTTTATGCGTTGCTTCGTAAGGGGCTGATTTGGATCCATATGTTTCATGCTATGGTTAGGTTTACCTTAATACTTTTGTTGTAGTTGCGGATGCTTGAAATAGAGAGGTTAATCATAAGTGAGATGGTTGTCCAAGTAAGGGCAGCACCCAAGCACTGGTCCACCCACATACCAAATTATCAAAGTACCGAACGCGAATCATATGAACATGATGAAAACTAGCTTGACGATATTCCCATGTGTCCTCGGGAGTGCTTTACATCATATAAGAGTTTGTACAGGCTTGTCCTTTGCTACAAAAAGGATTGGGCCACCTTGTTGCACCTTATTTACTTTTGTTACTTGTTGCTCGTTACAAATTATCTTATCACAAAACTATCTGTTACCACTTATTTCAGTACTTGCAGAGAATACCTTGCTGGAAACCGCTTATCATTTCCTTCTGCTCCTCGTTGGGTTCGACACTCTTACTTATCGAAAGGACTACGATAGATCCCCTATACTTGTGGGTCATCAGAGCACAAGGAATATTTCTGCTGCTGAGAAGAACAAGGCCCCAGTGCCTGAGATTGAAGAAGAAGAAGATGTTGAAGCCCAAGTGCTTAGGAAGCTCAAACCCAAGATTCCACATCATGATGATAGTCATCCACTGGAAGAAGACATGAACATCAGGAAGGATGCAGGTCTCATACTTTGGAGACAAACTGATCCATATGTTGTAAGGAGAAGGACTATTGTGGACTACAGGTTCCATACCAAAGAGCAGTAGGATTTCTATGAGACCATCTTGCTTGACAAGAAGCCAATTGTTTGCGATATGAAGTAGGCAGATTGGGAATACATTGATGGGAATGAAGATCACTTCCCAGGAGTGCATGAAAGTTTCAGATCTTGTGGAGTAGATGACTTTGTGGGTCAAAAAATCACTAAGTGAAATGATGAGCTCATTATGCAATTCTACTCTACAACTCATTTCTATCCTGATGGTAGGATTGTTTGGATGTTTGAGGGTACAAGGTACCAATCAACAGTTGTTGAGTGGGAAAATTGATCAATGCCCCTGAAGAGCATGAGGATGACTTGGATGTCTATGCCAAGAAGAAGAAAGACCACAACTCAATGGCCAACATGTACAAGGAGATTCCTGACAAAGCCCTGGAAAATAATAGGCTAGGCTCTGTTCATTATCTGTTATCTGGTTTGGCCACAATTAACACTATCTTGAGGCATACATTGTTGCCCAAATCTGGAGATCACAAGATGATTAGTGGCCATTCCATCAACTTGCTGCAATTTTTTGATGTGCCCCAGAAATTCAAAGTCATGAGCCTGATTGTGGAAACAATCAAGAGGACAGCTGCATATCAGAAGAGATCATGTGGGTATGCTCCACACATTCAGATGCTCATCAACTCCAAGATGGGCACATGCACCTACTTGTTAGATAAGGAGCATCTACCCTTGAGACCAGATTTTGAGGACAACACTGTTGTCATGACTGAAGAAGATCCTACATCTGCACAGGCACAAGAGAAAAGAGAGAAAGTCAAAGCTGAGAAAGCTGCAAAGATGCCAAGTGTTGAAGAGGCATCTCAAGTGTTTCTCAAGACCAAACAAGATCAACTTGGATATCTGATTCAAGCCACCATGAGGATTGAGAAGGGCTTGGCCACCCTGACTCCGAACCAAGAGAGCCTGGAAAGGATCATTGAGACCAAATTTTATGATCTTGATTTAAAAGTGACAGAGATGCAGACAGCAGTTGAGCAGCTCCAGGAAGAAGCTGAGGAGAGGAAAGGGCAAGCTACCACAGATGCCTTTCAGAGAGTGCCAAGAGGTCAGAGGTATGCTGCAGTGCTAGTGACTGACACTGGAGCTACTACATCAGCACCTGCAGCCACATCATCAGTGCCACCTCCAGTTGCCACTCCACCAGCTCCAACAACATCCATAGATGCATTCATCCTTGGAGTCCTCTCAACGCCTCTCTTGAAGATCAAGCCTAGAGAGACGCATAGCACTATGCATTTTCAAACTTTTTGGTAACTTGTTGCCAAAGGGGGAGAAAGTTATAGATCATAGGATTCGAGAGAGAGAGCTTTGCTTCTTTTGCCTTCTTTGTCGCTTGGTTGATACTTTTGTGTGCTTGCTTGATACTTTATGTCTATGTGTGTGAGATAATTGCATGATCATGTGTTTGATCATATTCTATGTTAATGCTTATGCTTGAATGGTGTTATCTTTTATATATCTTGTATGATCATTCACTTTGCCTTGGTGATGAGTGCATGTTTTTACTTTCTATCATTTTGAGTGCTCCACCAAGATGTATGTGACATGGAAGAGTAACCCATGATCCTAATCGATTGTGCATTTGCATTCAAAAGCAAATTTTAAATAATGCACAAATTTAGGGGGAGCTCTTACTTATCACATACTTCTCAAAGCGACGATGAATTTCAATCTTATTATCATTTTCCGAAGCTTTGATCTATATGTTGTCATCAATTACCAAAAAGGGGGAGATTGAAAGTGCAACTATCCCTGGGTGGTTTTGGTAATTCCTAACAACATGTAGCTCATTGAACTAATGCTCTTTCAAGATGATCATTTCAGAAAGTTCAATGATTGGCATGGCATGGACTAGGAATGTGGACCCCTCAAAATGCTAAGGACACATATTGGCTCAAGCTCAAGACTCTACATTTTTCATTTTACTGATCCAAGATCACATTGAGTCCATAGAAAAGCCAATACTATTAAAAGGGGATGAGGTGTTGCTTAATGGATTGCTTACTCAAAATGCTTAGTGATATGCTCCAAAAGCCCTCAACCACTTTCTCATATCCACATATGACCCAAACCAAAATTCAAACTCGGCCCCACCGATTTGATCTATCTGGCACTACCGAGTTCATTTGACATAGCCACTGCCAGAAACCCTAATCAGTTCGGTCTCACCGATAGGGATCTCGGTCTCACCGAGATGGGATTGCAAACTCTCTATTTCCCTTCGCAACGTTTCGGTCTAACCGAGATGAGCGATCGGTCCCATTGAGTTCGCCATGCAAACTCTCTGTTTCCCTTTCGTAACGTTTCAATCTCACCGAAATGAGCGATTCGGTCCCACCGAGTTTGCCTGACCAACTCTCTGTTTGCCTATTACATAAATCAGTCTCACCGAGTTTATGCGATCGGTCTCACCGAGATTACGTTATGCCCTAACCCTAATGAAATTAGTCCCACCGAGTTGACATGTCGGTCCCACCGAAAAGCCTAACATTCACATTTTGAACTAAATCGGTCTGACCAAGTTTCATGATTCGGTCCCACCGAGTTGGGTAGATTGTGTGTAACTATTAGATTTTGTGTGGAGGCTATATATACCCCTCCACCCACTCTTCATTCATGGAGAGAGCCATCAGAACATGCCTACACTTCTAGTATACATTTTCTGAGATAGAACCACCTACTCATGTGTTAAGACCAAGATATTCCATTCCAACCACAAGAATCTTGATCTCTAGCCTTCCCCGAGTTTCTTCCCACTCAAATCATCTTTCCACCAAATCCAAATCTATGGGGGAGAGTTGAGTGTTGGGGAGACTATCATTTGAAGCACAAGAGCAAGGAGTTCATCATCAACACACCATCTATTACCTTTTGGAGGGTGGTGTCTCCTAGATTGGTTAGGTGTCACTTGGGAGTTGGGAGCCTCTGACAAGATTGTGGAGTTGAACCAAGGAGTTTGTAAGGGCAAGGAGATCGCCTACTTCGTGAAGATCTACCCAAGTGAGGCAAGTCCTTCGTGGACGATGGCCATGGTGGGATAGACATGGTTGCTTCTTCGTGGACCCTTCATGGGTGGAGCCCTTCGTGGACTCGCACAACCATTACCCTTCGTGGGTTGAAGTCTCCATCAATGTGGATGTATGATAGCACCACCTATCGGAACCATGCCAAAAATCTACGTGTCTATGTTGCATTTGCTCCCTCCAAACTCCTCCTTTTACCTTCATATGCAAATGTTTTACATTCCGTTGCTATACTCTTAGACTTGCATGCGTAGGCTGATTGCTTGACTTGTGCTAAGTTGCTAAAATCTGCCAAGACTTAAAATTGGGAAAATGATAGATTTTTATTTGGTCAAGTAGTCTAATCACCCCCCCTCTAGACATACTTTCGATCCTACAGCATCCCTCCCCCTCTCCCCGTGATTTCTCTCATAGCCGTAGCGTGGGCTCCCGTTGTAGCTGTGCTCCGGCCGTCGCCATGGCTGCGAGCATCATGCTCTAGAGCCACTACGGCATCGCCCGTCCGCCCTAGCGCGCCCATGGAGCCTCGTAGCTGCTGCCCCGCTGCTCATATGGCTCGCTCGCGCCTCGTTTCACCGCTTTCGCATAGTACCAGTCATCGTTGCGCCCAACTCTGGCCACCCCTCCCTTCGAGACCACCATGGGTGGATGAGGCTTCGTCCGCATGTTCGAACGTAGCCGGCCCCGTACCAAAAGGTGTCCCGTGGCCGTTTTCCGGCGAGGACCGGGGCGCTCCACCGTGAAAAGGGCTCGTCGGAGCTCCCATCGCCGCCCTGCCAACGTGGCCGGTCAGGCCCACCCCCTAGGGTCACTGCCTGGTGGGGCCCAGGGGCCCGGCTGGCCAATTGACCACGGTCAGCGCCCGACAGGTGCCCCCCTAATTATGATTTAAATTAATTAAAGTTAATTAGCCAAACTAAGTAGGCACTGACATGTGGGCCCCCATCCTTAGTTAACTAATTTGGATTAGTTTAAAACGCTGTTAGTCCCACTGTCATTGACATGTGGATCCCAGGCGTCAGTTTGACCATTCAACAGCCCTATTGACTACTGACGTCATGTTGACGCATTAATTCATTTTTGAATTAATTTAAATATAAATAAATTCAGAAAATATCTAAAACTTTGAAAATTAATATGAAATAATCTGTAACTCGGATGAAAATAATTTGTATATGAAAATCGATCACAAAAACGTAACGAATCCTAATATGCACTCCATTCATCTATCATGTGCCCCTAGCATAGCGAAAATGGAACCGCACCCCTCCATTTCATCTGTCCAAAAATGCCTAAGACCGGGAATACTTTCCCGGATGTTTTCCCCCTTCGCCGGTATCACCCAGTACCGTGTTAGGTAGCATCGCTTATTTCCATGTCATGCATCATCATGCATCTGTTTGCATTGTATTCATTGTTTGTCCCCCCTCTTCTCTCGGTAGACTTTGAGACTGACGCCGCTGCTGCCCCAATCGACTGTGGTGTTGACGACCCCTCCTTCTCAGCAGAGCTTCCAAGCAAGGAAAACCCCCTTTGATCATTCTGATACCGCCTATTATTTCCCTCTACTGCTTGCATTAGAGTAGTGTAGTTGTTACTGCTTTTCGGATGATCCTATTCTGTTGCATAGCCTGTCTTTGCTACTACTATCGATACCTTTACCTGCAATCCTAAATGATTAGTATAGGATTCTAGTATTCCATCGATGGCCCTACGTTCTTGTATGTCTTCCATGCTATAATATCGGGTCATGATCACTCGGGAGGTGATCACGGGTATATACATACATACTATATTATACTTGATACATGTGGTGACTAAAGTCAGGTCGGCTCGTAGAGTACCCATGAGTTATTCACGAATGTGGGGGCTGAAGGGGCAGGTGCTTCCATCCAGGTAGTAGTTGACCTGGGTTCCCGGCGCCCCCCTGAGTGATACCTTGTGACGGAGCGAGAGGGCAGGTTGAGACCACATAGGAGAGAGGTGGCCTGGTCCCTAGTCGTTGTCCATGGTTGTTTCAAAATAACGCGCTTAACGAGATTTGGATATTTGATTCGAGTTGGTCTTTTGGCCTATACGCACTAACCAACTGTGCGGGGACAGTTATGGGCGCTTGGCGTCATAGTATCAGCCGAACCTCTTCCGACGTCAGCGACTGAGCGGCATGCGCTGATACGTCTCCAACATATCTATAATTTTTTATTGTTCCATGCTATTATATTATCCATATTGGATGTTTTATATGCATTTTGGTACTAATTTATATCATTTTTGCGACTAACCTATTAACCTGGTGCCTAGTGTCAGTTGTTGTTTTTTCCTTGTTTTTGCCTTCTACAGAAAATCAATATCAAACAGAGTCCAAATGGAATAAACTTTACGATGATTTTTCTTGGACTAGAAGAAACCCAAGAGACTTGGAGAGGAGGCTAGAAGACCTACGAGGAGGCAACGGGGGCGCGCCCCCAGGCTTGTGGGCCCCCCGTAGACCGTCTAACCCTAATTCTTGCTCCATAAATACCCAAATATTCCCTCTACATCGGAAGCATCCATAAAAATATTTCTCTGCCACCGCAAGCTTCTATTCTCATGAGATCCCATCTTGGGGCCTTTTCTGGCACTCCGCCAGAGGGGGATTCGATCACGGAGGGCCTCTACACCAACCTGGCTTCCCTTCCAATGATGTCTGAGTAGTTTACCACAGACATACGGGTCCATAGCTAGTAGCTAGATGGCTTATTCTCTCTCTCTCTTTGAACTTCAATACAATGTTCTCCTCGATGTTCCTGGAGTTCCATTCGATGTAATCTTCTTTTGCGGTGCGTTTGTTGAGATCCGATGAATTGTGGGTTTATGATCAGATTATCTATGAATATTATTTGAGTCTTCTCTGAACTCTTTTA
Organism: Triticum urartu; assembly: GCF_003073215.2. Lineage (NCBI taxonomy): Eukaryota > Viridiplantae > Streptophyta > Magnoliopsida > Poales > Poaceae > Triticum > Triticum urartu. The sequence continues at coordinate 444,030,385 of NC_053024.1, read as the reverse complement.
TGCATGATTAAGATAGCTTTGTATTTCTCTCCAAGTTATTGATTTGGTTTGGCCAACTAGATTGATCTATCTTGCAATGGGAGAGGTGCTTTATGATGGGTTCAATCTTGCGGTGTCCTCACCCAGTGACAGCAGGGGTAGCGAGGCACATATTGTATTGTTGCCACTAAGGATAAAAAGATGGGGTTTACATCATATTGCTTGAGTTTGTCCCTCTACATCATGTCATCTTGCTTAAAGTGTTACTCTGTTCTTTTGAACTTAATACTCTAGATGCAGGCAGGAGTCGGTCGATGTGTGGAGTAATAGTAGTAGATGCAAAATCGTTTCGGTCTACGTGTCACGGACGTGATGCCTATATTCATGATCATTGCCTTGGCTATAGTCATAACTATGGGCTTTTCTATCAATTGCTCAACAGTAATTTGTTTACCCACCGTATGTTTCCTTTCAAGAGAGAAGCCTCTAGTGAAACCTATGGCCCCTGGGTCTATTTCCATCATATATTTTCAGATCTATAAAACCAAAAATCCAAAAATAAATTGCTGCAATTTATTTATATTTACTTTATTTTGCCTTTTGTTTATCATTTATATATATATATATATTAGATCTCACCCTTGCAAGTGACCGTGAAGGGATTGACGACCCCTTTTTTGCATTGTGTGCAAGTGTTTGTTAGTTTGTGCAGGTGCATCTATTGGGGACTCCCTTGTACCTCCTACTGGATTGATACCTTGGTTCTTAACTGAGGGAAATACTTATCTCTACTTTATTGCATCGCCATTTCCTCTTCAAGGGAAAAAACAACGCAAGCTCAAGAAGTAGCAAACGCCCAGGTGGTCCGTGTAAAGAAACTGCCTTGTAGTGTAAGTTTCCAGGACTGATCCCGGTCGCCCTAGCAACGTGTATGAGTGCAATGGGCGATGGACCCAAGACCCCTGTGCGCTTAGGATGTAGACCGGCATGCTGGCCTCTCTGTTGAGCCTATGTAGGGCTATTATAACCCACAAGTATAGGGGATCGCAACAGTTTTCGAGGGTAGAGTATTCAACCCAAATTTATTGATTCGACACAAGGGGGGCCAAAGAATATTCTCAAGTATTAGCAGCTGAGTTGTCAATTCAACCACACCTGGAAACTCAAAATCTACAGCAAAGTGTTTAGTAGCAAAGTAATATGATAGTAGTGGTAACAGTAGCAAAAGGTAATAATAGCAAAAGTAATGTTTTTGGTATTTTGTAGTGATGATATCAATAGCAACGGAAAAATAAATAAGCGAAGAACAATATATGGAAAACTCGTAGGCAATGGACCAGTGATGGAGAATTATGCCGGATGCGGTTCATCATGTAACAGTCATAACCTAGGGTGACACAGAACTAGCTCCAATTCATCAATGTAATGTAGGTATGTATTCCGAATATAGTCATACATGCTTATGGAAAAGAACTTGGATGACATCTTTTGTCATACCCTCCCGTGGCAGTGGGGTCCTAGTGGAAACTAAGGGATATTAAGGCCTCCTTTTAATAGAGTACCGGACCAAAGCATTAACACATAGTGAATACATTAACTCCTCAAACTACGGTTATCACCGGTAAGTATCCCGATTATTGTCACTTCGGGGTTAACAGATCATAACACATAATAGGTGACTATAGACTTGCAAGATAGGATCAAGAACTCTCATATATTGATGAAAACATAATAGGTTCAGATCTGAAATCATGGCACTCGGGCCCTAGTGACAAGCATTAAGCATAGAAAAGTCATAGCAACATCAATCTCAGAACATAGTGGATACTAGGGATCAAACCCAAACAAAACTAACTTGATTACATCATAAATCTCATCCAACCCATCACCGTCCAGCAAGCCTACGATGGAATTACTCACGCACGGCGGTGAGCATCATGAAATTGGTGATGGAGGATGGTTGATGATGACGATGGCGACGGATTCCCCTCTCTAGAGCCCCGAACGGACTCCAGATCAGCCCTCCCGAGAGGATTTAGGGCTTGGCGGGAGCTCCGTATCGTAAAACGCGATGAATCCTTCTCTCTGATTTTTTTTCTCCCCGAAAGCAAATATATAGAGTTGGAGTTGAGGTCGGAGGAGCTCCTGGGGGCCCACGGGGTAGGGGCGTGCCCTAGGGGGGCAGGCGCGCCCCCACCCTCGTGGACAGGTGGTGGGCCCCTGGTCTTCATCTTTTGCAAGGATTTTTTATTATTTCTGAAAAGATGTTCCGTGAAGTTTCAGGTCATTCCGAGAACTTTTGTTTCTACACATAAATAACACCATGGCAATTCTGCTAAAAACAGCGTCAGTCCGGGTTAGTTCCATTCAAATCATGCAAGTTAGTGTCCAAAACAAGGGCAAAAGTGTTTGGAAAAGTAGATACGACGGAGACGTATCAACTCCCCCAAGCTTAAACCTTTGCTTGTCCTCAAGCAATTTAGTTGATAAACTGAAAGTGATAAAGAAAAACTTTTACAAACTCTGTTTGCTCTTGTTGTTGTAAATATGTAACGCCAGCATTCAAGTTTTCAGCAAAGATTATGACTAACCACATTCACAATAACGCTTAGGTCTCGAGTTTACTCATATCAATGGCATAATCAACTAGCGAGCAATAATAATAAATCTCGGGTGACAACACTTTCTCAAAACAATCATAATATGATATAACAAGATGGTATCTCGCTAGCCCTTTCTGAGACCACAAAACATAAATGCAGAGCACCTTTAAAGATCAAGGACTAACTAGACATTGTAATTCATGGTAAAAGAGATCCAGTCAAGTCATACTCAATGTAAACTAACAGTAATGAATGCAAATGACAGCAGTGCTCTCCAACTGGTGCTTTTTAATAAGAGGATGATGACTCAACATAAAAGTAAATAGATAGGCCATTCGCAGAGGGAAGCAGGGATTTGTAGAGGTGCCAGAGCTCTGTTTTGAAATAGAGATGAATAATATTTTGAGCGGTATACTTTCATTGTCAACATAACAACCAAGAGATGGCGATATCTTCCATGTTACACACATTATAGGCAGTTCCCAAACAGAATGGTAAAGTTTATACTCCCCCTCCACCAACAAGCATCAATCCATGGCTTGCTCGAAACAACGAGTGCCTCCAACTAACAAGATTCCCAGGGGGAGTTTTGTTTGCAATTATTTTGATTTTATTTGCATAAAGCATGGGACTGGGCATCCCGGTGACCAGCCACTTTCTCGTGAGTGAGGAGCGGAGTCCACTCCTCTTGAGAATAACCCGCCTAACATGGAAGATACGGACAACCCTAGTTGATACATGAGCTATTCGAGCATACAAAATAGGATATTTATTTGAAGGCTTAGAGTTTGGCACATACAAATTTACTTGGAACGGCAGGTAGATACCGTATATAGGTAGGTATGGTGGACTCATATGGAATAACTTTGGGGTTTATGGAGTTGGATGCACAAGCAGTATTCCCGCTTAGTACAGGTGAAGGCTAGCAAAAGACTGGGAAGCAACCAGCTAGGGAGCGACAACAGTCATGAACATGCATTAAAATTAATCAACACTGAATGCAAGCATGAGTAGGATACAATCCACTATGAACATAAATATCGTGAAGGCCATGTTGATTTTGTTTGAACTACATGCGTGAACATGTGCCAAGTCAAGTCACTTAAATCATTCAGAGGAGGATACCACCCTATCATACCACATCACAACCATTTTAATAGCTTGTTGGCACGCAAGGTAAACCATTATAAGCTCCTAGCTAATCAAGCATGGCACAAGAAACTATGATCTCTAGTTGTCATTGCAGACATGTTTATTCATAATAGGCTGAATCAGGAATGATGAACTAATCATATTTACAAAAACAAAAGAGGTTGAGTTCATACCAGCTTTTCTCATCTCTGTCAGTCCATCATATATCGTCATAATTGCCTTTCACTTGCACAACCGAACGATGTGAATAATAATAATAGTGCACGTGCATTGGACTAAGCTGGAATCTGCGAGCATTCAATAAATAGGAGAAGACAAGGCAATATGGGCTCTTTTGTCAGATCAACAATTATGCATATAAGAGCCACTTCAACAATTTAATTATGGTCTTCTCCTATCGACCCCAAAGAAAAGAAAAGAAATAAAACTATTTATATAGGAAAGCTCCCAACAAGTAAAAGAAGAACAGGAAATCTTTTTTGGGGTTTTCTTTCTAATTACTACTACAAGCATGGAAAGTAAACTAATTAAAATCTACAACTAATTTTTTGGTTTTTCTTAAGGTTTATTAAACACACAAGAAGAAAACATAAAAAGGAAATAAACTAGCATGGATGATACAATGAAAAAGTATGAGCACCGACATCTAGCAATGAGTGTGTGAACATGAATGTAATGTTGGTGAGAAATACGTACTCCCCAAAGCTTAGGCTTTTGGCCTAAGTTGGTCTATGGCCACGGCTGGGCTGGCGGATATCCATAATAACAGTTGGGGTCATACTGAGATGCAGCGGCTATCGCCTCCTGAGCTGCAGCGTGGCGACGAGCGGCCTCAGCCCTCCTCTCATACTCATCTGCCTCCTCTCTGGTAATAACATATCTTCCTTTTGCCTAGTAATCAAAGAAGGCAGGAGCAGGGAGAGTAATACGGACAGCATGCCGTCTATCAAAGCTTAGTCGATACTGGAGAGGTGATTCACTCCTCTCAACAAACTGGTGGTGAACCATAGCATTAAAATCTAGGTAAGCGGGAGGCAATTCAATATCATCCTCGCGTATGGTTACACCAAGAAAATCAGCTAAGCGGGTTGCATAAATTCCACCAAAGAAATCTCCATTAAATCTATTAAGATGCAACCTACGTGCAACAATGGCTCCCGAATTATAAGATTTATCTCCTAACACGGCACTCCTAAGAATACTGAGGTCAGGGACACACATGTGGCATGCCTCATATTTACCATTAATGCATCTACCTATGAAGAGAGAAAAATAATGTATAGCAGGAAAATGAATGCTCCCTATGGTAGCTTGTGTTATATTTCTAGATTCCCCCACACTTATGCTAGCAAGAAAATCTCTAAATTCAGATTTGCGGGGTTCCCTGATACTACCCCATTGTGGAAGCTTGCAAGCAGTGGTAAAATCCTCTAAGTCCATAGTGTAAGAATTTTCATAAAGATCAAACAGGACAGTTGGAGAATTACGTGAAGATGAAAATTCAAACCTCCTCACAAAGGTACTAGTGAGATAGTGGTACTGGCGGCACTTTTCTTCCTCGAAGCTCACAAGATCGGCGTTACGCAAATATGCGTTAAATTATTCCTTAATTCCCGCTCGATCCATAAAGTTTCCCGAAGGCCGTTCACAAGGATGCACTGGAGCATCTCTTGGTGGCTCTTCATCAGCATCATGCATTGCAAGCCTGGGTCCTTGCTTCCTTGAAGAACCACCTTGGTACATTTTCCTAATCATATTTCTTCCTCTGAAAAATTTCTGAAATTTTTAGTAACTTCAAAATAAAAGTAAACCAAACTCAACAAAATTGATAGCAACTACTCCTACAAGTGCCTAGAGCCTATATCATGCATCAAAACTACTTGGAACCATATAAATTTGACATGCAAGCTCAAGAACATGGTCACCTAGGCAGCACAAATTTGCAATGAATAAAGCACTAGAACAAAAACTAATTGGACCAATGGAGGAGTCACATACGAAGGAACAATCTCCCCAAGCAGTTTTGTGAGAGGTGCTTTGAGCAAGGAGATCGAAAATGGCAGCAAAACGAGCTTGGACTCGGGTTTGAGCTGGATATTCGTGTTTGTGGGAGGAAGAAGGAGTGTGTGGGTGAAAGGATAAGTGGAGGAGGGCCACCGTGGGCCCACGAGGCAGGGGACACGCCCAGGGGGTAGGGCGCGCCCCTGACCCTCGTGGCCAGGTGCCAGCTCCTCCTGATGTGTTCTTAGTACCAAATATTCTCAAATATTCCAGAAAAAATCATATTTAAATTTCAGGGCATTTGGAGAACTTTTATTTTCGCGGTATTTTTATATTGCACGGGTAATTCAGATAACAGACAGAAAAATACTATTTTTATTTTATTTGAAATAAATAACAGAAAGTAAAAGTGGGGTACAAAAGGTCGTGCCTTCTAGTTTCATCCATCTCATGCTCATCAAAAGGAATCCACTAACAAGGTTGATTAAGTCTTGTTAACTCATTCTGAATAACATGGAACCGGAGAAATTTCGAATAACACTATGTTACCTCAATGGGGATATGCACATCCCCAATAATAAGAATATCATATTTCTTCTTGACAGTAGGAAGAGGAAATTCAAAATATCCAAATATAATAGATGGAATTTTTCCAATAGAGTTGATACTATGAACTTGAGGTTGTTTCCTCGGAAAGTGTATCGTATGCTCATTACCATTAACATGAAAAGTGACATTGCCTTTAGTGCAATCAATAACATCCCCTGCAGTATTCAAAAAGGGTCTTCCAATAATAATAGACATACTATCGTCCTCGGGAATATCAAGAATAACAAAGTCCATTAAAATAGTAACATTTGCAACTACAACAGGCACATCCTCACAAATACCGACAGGTATAGCAGTAGATTTATCATCCATTTGCAAAGATATTTCAGTAGGTGTCAACTTATTCAAATAAAGTCTATGATATAAAGAGAGAGGCATAACACTAACATCGGCTCCAAGATCACATAAAGAAGTTTTAACATAGTTTCTTTTAATGGAGCATGGTATAGTTGGTACACTGGGATCTCCTAGTTTCTTAGGTATTCCACCCTTAAAATTATAATTAGCAAGCATGGTGGAAATTTCAGCTTTCGGTATCTTTCTTTTATTTGTAACAATATCTTTCATATACTTAGCATAAGGATTCATTTTGAGCATATCAGCTAATCGCATACGCAAAAAGATAGGTCTAATCATTTCAGCAAAGTGCTCAAAATCCTCATCATCCTTTTTCTTGGATGGTTTGGGAGGAAAAGGCATGGGTTTCTGAACCCAAGGCTCTCTTTCTTTACCATGTTTCCTAGCAACAAAGTCTTTCTTATCATAACATTGATTCTTTGATTGTGGGTTATCAAGATCAATAGCAGGTTCAATTTCTACATCATTATCATTACTAGGTTGAGCATCATCATGGACATTATCGTTAACATTATCACTAGTTTCAGGTTCATTACCAGATTGTGTTTCAGCATCAGAGATAGAAATATCATTTGGATTCTCAGGTGTTTCAGTAATAGGTTCACTAGAAGCATGCAAAGTCCTATCATTTTTCTTTTTCTTCCTTTTAGAAGGACTAGGTGCATCCATATTATTTCTCTGAGAATCTTGCTCAATTCTCTTAGGGTGGCCTTCAGGATACAAAGGTTCCTGAGTCATTCTACCACCTCTAGTCATAACTCTAACAGCGTTATCATTTTTCTTACTATTCAATTCATTGAGCAAATCATTTTGAGCTTTAAGTACTTGTTCTACTTGAGTGGTAACCATAGAAGCATGTTTACTAATAAGTTTAAGTTCACCTTTGACATTAGCCATATAATCACCCAAGGGTTCAAGCATATTTGAATTGTATTTCAATTGTCTACCAAAATAAGCATTGAAGTCTTCTTGCTTAGCCATAAATTTATCAAACTCATCTAAGCATGGGCTAGCAAATTTAGTAAATGGGATTTGAGCTTTATCATATCTATAGAGAGAATTTACCTTTACTACCTGTGTCGGGTTATCAGGACCATGAGTTTCTTCAATAGGTGAAGGATTAAGATCATATGTTTCTTCAACATGCGGTAAATTAAGACCGTGTATTTCTTCAATAGGAGGTAAATTCTTAACATCTTCAGCTTTAATACCTTTTTCTTTCATAGATTTCTTTGCCTCTTGCATATCTTCAGGACTGAGAAATAGAACACCTCTCTTCTTCGGAGTTGGTTTAGGAATAGGCTCAGGAAGTATCCAATTATTTTCATTGGTCAACATATTATTCAATAGAATTTCAGCTTCATCCGGTGTTCTTTTCCTGAAAACAGAACCAGCACAACTATCCCGGTAATCTCTGGAGGCATCGGTTAGTCCATTATAAAAGATATCAAGTATTTCATTTTTCTTAAGAGGATGATCAGGCAAAGCATTAAGTAACTTGAGAAGCCTCCCCCAAGCTTGCAAGAGACTCTCTTCTTCAATTTGCACAAAATTATATATATCCCTTAAAGTAGCTTGTTTCTTATGAGCAGGGAAATATTTAGCAGAGAAGTAATAAATCATATCCTGGGGACTACGCACACAACCAGGATTAAGAGAATTAAACCATATCTTAGCATCACCCTTTAATGAGAACAGAAATATTTTAAGGATATAAAAGTAGCGAGTTCTCTCATCATTAGTGAACAGGGTGGCTATATCATTTAATTTAGTAAGATGTGCCACAATAGTTTCAGATTCATAGCCATGAAAAGGATCAGATTCAACCAAAGTAATTATATCAGGATCAACAGAGAAGTCATAATCCTTATCAGTAACAAAGATAGGTGAAGTAGAAAAAGCAGGGTCAGGTTTCATCCTAGCATTTAGAAATTGCTTATTCCATTTAGCTAATAACCTCTTAAGTTCGTATCTATCTTTGCAAGCTAAAACAGCCAGAGCAGCTTCTTTTTCAAAAACATAACCCTCAGGAATAATAGGTGAGCCTTCATCATCACTTTCATCAGTATTATCAGATTCAATATTTTCATTCTCTCTAACCCTAGCAAGTTGTTCATCAAGAAATTCACCAAGTGGCACAGTAGTATCAAGCATAGAAGTAGTTTCATCATAAGTATCATGCATAGCAGAAGTGGCATCATCAATAACATGCGACATATCAGAACGAATTGCAGAAGCAGGTTTAGGTGTCGCAAGCTTACTCAAAACAGAAGGTGAATCAAGTGCAGAGCTAGATGGCAGTTCCTTACCTCCCCTCGTAGTTGAGGGATAAATCTTGGTTTTTGGATCTCTCAAGTTCTTCATAATGATAAGCAGGTATAAATCCCAAGCGACTCAAAGAATAGAGCTATGCTCCCCGGCAACGGCGCCAAAAAATAGTCTTGATAACCCACAAGTATAGGGGATCGTGACAGTTTTCGAGGGTAGAGTATTCAACCCACATTTATTGATTCGACACAAGGGGAGCCAAAGAATATTCTCAAGTATTAGCAACTGAGTTGTCAATTCAACCACACCTGGAAACTTAATATCTGCAGCAAAGTGTTTAGTAGCAAAGTAATATGATAGTAGTGGTAATGGTGGAAAAAGGTAATTAATGATAGCAAAAGTAATGTTTTTGGTATTTTGTAGTGATGATATCAATAGCAACGGAAAAATAAATAAGCGAAGAACAATATATGGAAAGCTCGTAGGCAATGGATCAGTGATGGAGAATTATGTCAGATGCGGTTCATAATGTAACAGTCATAACCTAGGGTGACACAGAACTAGCTCCAATTCATCAATGTAATGTAGGCATGTATTCCAAATATAGTCATGCGTGCTTATGGAAAAGAACTTGCATGACATCTTTTGTCCTACCCTCCCGTGGCAGCGGGGTCCTAGTGGAAACTAAGGGATACTAAGGCCTCCTTTTAATAGAGTACCGGACCAAAGCATTAACACATAGTGAATACATGAACTCCTCAAACTACGGTCATCACTGGTAAGTATCCCGATTATTGTCACTTCAGGGTTAACGGATCATAACACATAATAGGTGACTATAGAATTGCAAGATAGGATCAAGAACTCTCATATATTGATGAAAACATAATAGGTTCAGATCTGAAATCATGGCACTCGGGCCCTAGTGACAAGCATTAAGCATAGCAAAGTCATAGCAACATCAATCTCAGAACATAGTGGATACTAGGGATCAAACCCTAACAAAACTAACTCAATTACATGATAAATCTCATCCAACCCATCACCGTCCAGCAAGCCTACGATGGAATTACTCACGCATGGCGGTGAGAATCATGAAATTGGTGATGGAGGAAGGTTGATGATGACGATGGCGATGGATTCCCCTCTCCGGATCCCCGAATGGACTCCAGATCAGCCCTCCCGAGAGGTTTTAGGGCTTGGCGGCGGCTCCGTATCGTAAAACGCGATGAATCCTTCTCTCTAATTTTTTTCTCCCCGAAAGCAAATATATAGAGTTGGAGTTGAGGTCGGAGGAGCTCTAGGGGGCCCACGAGGTAGGGGGCGCGCCCCCCACCCTCGTGGACAGGTGGTGGGCCCCCTGGTCTTCATCTTTTGCAAGGATTTTTTATTATTTCCGAAAAGATGTTCCGTGAAGTTTCAGGTCATTCCGAGAACTTTTTTTCTGCACATAAATAACACCATGGCAATTCTGCTGAAAACAGCGCCAGTCCGGGTTAGTTCCATTCAAATCATGCAAGTTAGAGTCCAAAACAAGGGCAAAAGTGTTTGGAAAAGTAGATACGATAGAGACGTATCAGGCTACGACCTGTTGATCTTTCGAGGGCGGGTATGACCAAGGAAAGTGTGCCCGACCAAAGGGATCGAGCGTGTTGGGCAATATGGTGCACCCCAGCAGGGAAGATTGATCTATTCGAATAGCCGTGTCCACGGTAATAGGACGACTTAGAGTTGTATTCCGACCTCTGACAACTAGAACCGGATACTTAATAAAACACACCCAGATAAGTGCTAGACACAACCCGGTGATCGCTCTCTCATAGGGTGATGAAGAGAGGATCGCTGGGTAGGATTTATGCTATATGATGATACTTGATACATACCAGCTACTCTCTTCTATATGCTTCAAGATGGAGGCTGCCAGAAGCGTAGTCTTTGATAGGACTAGATTCTCCCCCTCTTTTTCTGGGATTCTGCAGTTTAGTCCACATGTACTACCCATTTCATTGATACCGATGCATATGTAGTGTGGATCCTTGCTTGTGAGTACTTTGGATGAGTACTCACGGTTGCTTTGCTCCCTCCTTTCACCCTTTCCCATTCTTCTCGGATGCCGCAACCAGATGGTGGAGCCCAGGAGCTAGATGCCATCGACGACGACTTCTACTACATCGACGGAGCCTACTACTATGTGCAGGCCACCAACGACCAGGAGTAGTTTAGGAGGATCCTAGGCAGGAGGCCCGTGCCTCTTCGATCTGTACCCATGTTTGTGCTAGCCATCTTATGGAACCTTGTTTAACTTATGTCTGTACTCAGATATTGTTGCTTCCACTGACTCGTTTGTATCGAGCTTATGTATTCAAGCCCTCGAGGCCCCTGGCTTGTAATATGAAGCTTGTGTGACTTAATTTGTGTTTAGAGTTGTTTTGTGATATCTTCTCGTGAGTCCCTAATCTTGATCATACATGTTTGCGTGTATGATTAGTTTAGATTGAATCGAGGAGCGTCACAGGAGAGTGCAAACGCAATGAAGATGCGGAGACTTTTGGCGTGGTTCCAATAGGTGGTGCTATCGTACATCCAAGTTGATGGAGACTTCAACCCACGAAGGATAACGGATGCGCGAGTCCACGAAGGGCTCCACCCACGAAGGGTCCACGAAGATGCAATCTTGTCTATCCCACCATGGCCATCGCCCACGAAGGACTTGCCTCACTTGGGTAGATCTTCACGAAGTAGGCGATCTCCTTGCCCTTACAAACTTCTTGGTTCAACTCCACATCATGTCGAAGGCTCCCAAGCGACACCTAACCAATCTAGGAGACACCACTCTCCAAAAGGTAATAGATGGTGTGTTGATGATGAACTCCTTGCTCTTGTGCTTCAAATGATAGTCTCCCCAACACTCAACTCCCCCTCACAGATTTGGCTATGGTGGAAGAAGGATTTGAGTGGAAAGCAACTTAGGAAAGGCTAAAGATCAAGGTTCAAGTGGTAGGAATGGAATCTCTTGATCTCAACACATGAGTGCGTGGTTCTCTCTCAGAAAATGAGTAGTGAAAGTGTAGGCATGTTCTGATGGCTCTCTTACTAAGTAAGAGGGGGCGACGGAGGGGTATATATAGCCTCCACACAAAATCCAATAATTACACATTTTTGACTCAACTCGATGGCACCGATCAGAAATCTCGGTGGCACCGACGTGTGTAAAAGATATGAACGTTACGAGTCTCGGTGGGACCGACGGAAACATCTCGGAGGGATCGATGTGCAATGGCAAAGGCAACCCTTGTTTCGGTGGCACCGATTGCTTCAACTCGGTAGGACCAAAGTGAAGCAATAAGGCAACAAAAAGGTTGGGAAGCCATCTTGGTGGGACCGATCGCAAAACTCGGTGAGACCGAAATAATTGCAACTGGTTACGCAAGGTTTGGCAGGCCATCTCGACGGGACTGATTGCAAAACTCGGTAAGACCGAAATAATTGCGACAAGTTACAGAGAGTTGGGCAAGCCATTCCGATGGGACCGAGAACCATATCGATGGATCTGATTTGTTAGGGTTTGGCTGCGGGAGTGTCCAGATGAACTCGGTGGGTCTGGATGGGGAAGTTTCGGTGAGCCAAGTTGGAGTGTAAGGTTTTGGACAGATTTGGATAGAGAAAGTGGTTGAAGGTTTTGGAGCAATATCAATAAGCACTTGAGCAAATAGATCATTAAACACCACCTCATCCCATTTTAATAGTATTGGCTTTCCTATGGACTCAATGTGATCTTGGATCACTTAACCAAAAATGTAGAGTCTTGAACTTCTGCCAATCCATGTCCTTGGCATTTTGAAGGAGGGTCCACATCCTCTTGTCCTTGCCATGCCAGAATTGAACTTGTCTGAAATATACTAGGTAGAACTATTAGTCCAACGAAAGATATGTTGACATTAATTACCAAAACCACCAAGGGAGCACGTGTGCTTTCAATCTCCCCCTTTTTGGTAATTGATGAAAACATACATCAAAATTGTAAGTAATGATATGATGAAGAGAATGTTAAAGCTTCGAGGAAGCATGTAACCAGCATAAGCTCCCCCTACATGTGCGCAGTCATGTATTTGACAGAATTTGAAGATATGTGAATGCACAACATGGCAGAATGAGTAATGAGTTACATGTATCTTGGCTATATGCAGCAGAGCAAAGTAAAGATGAAAATGTACCATCATGTTTATGATCCCCTCCTGCAAACAATATGTGCAAAAGCAAGATATCATCATGCACATGATTGATATGCATATACTCACCTTATGGTCCTTGAGATGGTTCTTGAAGAAATAAGCTTGAGCAAACAAGGTTAGATAACACAAGAGAACTTCAAACGAGAAAGAGGCTTCAAGATCCACAAGGATAATGGGATGACATGTAATTGATAAGCATCACTGAGTGAGTACTCTGTTGAAGACCGAACCTCCCGTGATCAGTGGCATGAAGATCTCACTGAGCATTGACGACAGCTAGTTGGGCGACAATGTGTTACATTTCTTTAATTCATTATTTTCTACTTGAATAATTTGTTTCATTTGGATGATTTGTTGTATTCAGATGAATTGTTTGTACTAGTTTATAGTTGTTTCCGTTCATACCAAATTAGACTAGCACGGTAGATAGAAGAAAACTGAAAAAACATCACGAGATATAGCGACTTCATGTTTGCCCACAGGCTCCGCGGCGTTAAGAAAAACTAGATGATGCCCCGCACGTTGTTGCGGGAATGTTCTGCAATATTTTAATGAGGATTTTGTTATATGATACATGAATATTCAAAATAATACTTTTTTAAAGTATATAAGAATTAAATGTAAATATCATAATAGGGTGGAATTTTACATGCATGCATGTTTGCATGTTGAAGTGGATTTTTAATATGCATAGTTGCATGTTGAGGTGGGCCTTTTCCTATGCATGTTGAATGATGAGGTGACATGCTTGCACGTTGAGAGAAATATATTAGTGGGGCTAGCTATTTAGATATAGAAGATGAAGCATCATTCAAAACCGTTTGGGAGGTTGTAGATATAAATGACGATTACCTTGCTAAAGTTGCCCCAGGGTCATGTGAAATCCAATAAATTCCCTCATCAAAGAAGAAAAAGAACCCAAAACAGTACCAGACCACTCACACTCAAATCAAAAGAGTCAACCACTCCTGTTTCAGTGCATGGAACACCAACATACACATGCCAGACACAAACATCATGTTCTTAAATTGGTGGCTGGATCAAAGGAGGCGATTCACTGGGAGGACCAAGAGAAGCATAGACTCAATAGTTATTCTCATTGCATGGGCTCTCTGGAAGCAACGCAATGCTCGTGTCTTCAACAACAAGTCGAGACAGAGATCTCCACTGCAGCTTAGAGATGACATTCAAGAGGAGATTGAAGATTGGAGGAAGGCCGGTCTTGTCGGTGTTCTGGGAATGGGGGTCCCCAGACTTGCCTGCCTGCGGCCCGCAGCGTGGCTCCACCAGCGGCCCCGTACGACCCATCTTCACCAGCAAAACATTCAAGACCCTCACGAGGGACCAAGCCTCGCGAGGCGGATGACGCAAGACCTCCTCAGGGGCGGCCTCACCAGGGCTGGCTCGCGAGGGGCAGAGAGATCAAGGCAAGGGACACCTCACGAGGTTCCTGTGATGCAAGCCATGACGACTGGCGCCAGGCGGGCGCCAGCACGCGCAGTGTCCTCGTTTCCTCTTTGGTGCTAAAGGGGCAAGAGCGGACAAGGAGTCCCGAGGCATCAGGCAAAGGTTTCCATATCGGTGCAACAAGACCAAGACCAGCAGGACGGCAAGATGGAGGTCATCGTGGAGCCCAGGACGGCGTCACCACCAGAGCCCTTGGTAGGCGAAAACCACTTTTGTCAGGATAGCTTGTACTAGTTGTCTCCCCTTCAAATTTGTCCGTTGTGGGATCCCTTCTCGCTCAATATTTGGGAAGAGGACCAGGGCCTCTATAAGTAGGACTAGCCACCACCATGGGAGGGGGATTCAATATTCAACCACACAAGCACACCAAGCACAAGAACACCTCTCCTCGCGAGGCTGTTCTTCCCTTGTATTGTTTGTTCTCAGCCCAAGAGGCAATCTACCACACCACACTGGAGTAGGGTATTACACCACAACGGTGGCCCGAACTAGTATAAATCTTGTGTGTCATGTTCTTTGGGTTCGTCGAGCTAGGCCGTGAGATCATAGAGTGTGCGAGCTAGAGAGGGGGAGAGATCTTCGTGCGCCCCCAGTGTTCGAACCTCAAGGGTTTTGCCAGAACCCAAAATCTGACATTTGGCGCGCCAGGTAGGGGTGCGCCGAAGCTTTCCCCTTCGTCGATCCGCGCTTCATCGCTTCGCCAAGTTCATGGCCGACGCTCGCCGTGCCAGCGCTGAGCGTCGGGCCGCTCTCGCCACCCATGTCGCTCAGACTGACCCTGTCGGCGGACCTCCCCGTTGTTCTCTGTCACCCGCCGCCAACGCCGCCACCGGCCCGGCGGCAAACGAGCAGCAAGCCTCTTCACTGCACCCCTTGCGGCGAGATGGTCGCACCGCCACCCCGTCGCTGACTCCGGTCGTCTCATCCTCTCACGCTCGCTGCGCCCCCATGGACGCGCAGGCCGCGCTGCTCATGGCACGCGAGTTCCTGCGCTACCGCCCGGTCGACGACCTCTATGAGGACTGGTTGGACCCCATCGCCGAGCTCGTCAGCGCCGCGGGGGCTTCTAGCACCATCCCTCTTGCTGCCTCGCCCGCCCCCGGCTGCGGGCGATGTGGCTCACGAAGCGCCTCCACCTCCTCAGCACCAAGATGGCGCCCTTGCACTGAGGCGCGCGGCTCAGGGAGCGCCTCAGCCTCCCCCGCGTCAATACAGCGTCCTCACTCCAAGATGCGCGGCCCAGCGGCGTGATCCTCCGCGCCGTGTGCCCGCGCATGAAGAAAGAAGTTGCCAGGAGGTTCCCCGTCCACAAGAAGATGCTCCACCGCTTCCAACACCACCACGCCAGGACCGCTTGCTGCGGCAGGGCCACGTGCCACTTGCCATGGCGGCACAGGGACGCCAAGGTCAAGCCCCGCCTCCATGACGGGCCCCGGTGGCCACGGTGGGCTGCCGTGCCTTCACTCCTGAGCTGCGTAGCATCGTCTGGCCGGGCAAGTTCAAGCCGGATCTGCCTCCTCGCTACGACGACACCCCTAACCCTACGGAGTTTCTGTAGCTCTACGAGCTGAGCATCGAAGCAGCCAACGGCGACGAAAAGGTCATGGCGAACTGGTTTAACATGGCTCTCAATGACGACGCGTGCTCATGGCTCCTGAACCTGCCCCCAGGCTCGATTTCCTCCTGGGATGAGATGCGCAGCCACTTCATCGCCAACTTCCACGGCACTCGCGACCGCCCCACAGTCACGGGTGACCTGCGCCGCATCAAGCAACAACCAGGAGAAACCCTGCAGAAGTACATCCAGTGCTTCAACAGTGCATGTATCAAGATCCCCAAGGTAACGGATGAGGCCATCATCTCGGCGTTTTCCGACGGCGTCTGCGACGTCAAGATGAAGGAGGAGCTCGCCTGTCGGTGTCAAAACCGGCGGATCTTGGGTAGGGGGTTCCGAACTGTGCGTCTAAGGCGGATGGTAACAGGAGCAGGGGACACGATGTTTACCCAGGTTTGGGCCCTCTTGATGGAGGTAATACCCTACGTCCTGCTTGATTGATCTTGATGATATGAGTATTACAAGAGTTGATCTACCACGAGATCGTAGAGGCTAAACCCTAGAAGCTAGCCTATGGTATGATTCTTGTTGTCCTACGGACTAAACCCTCCGGTTTATATAGACACCGGAGGGGGCTAGGGGTTACACAGAGTCGGTTACAAGGGAGGAGATCTACATATCCGTATTGCCAAGCTTGCCTTTCACACCAAGGAAAGTCCCATCCGGACACGGGACGAAGTCTTCAATCTTGTATCTTCATAGTCCAACAGTCCGGCCAAAGGATATAGTCCGGCTGTCCGGAGACCCCCTAATCCAGGACTCCCTCATCGCCATCCATGAGAAGCTGTGCATGACCTTGAAGTTGTTCAACATAGCAACCAAGTGTGCGAGGGCTGAGGAGGGGCGTCTCTCCCTCCTCGAGCTCCCCACCATGGATCCAGAGAAGAAGAAGGCCAAGGTCAAGGACGTCAAGCGCAAGGGGGTGGTCGTGCTCGCAGCAGAACCGGACACCAAGCGCGGGCGAAATCTTCCCGAGTCGTCAAAGGGCAGCCGTATGTTCTGCGCCTTCCACAACGTGCGCACACACAACACCAACGATTGTCAAGAGCTCGGGGCCATTCGAGATGGACGCTTCGGTCGACGCCCCGAGCGCAACGACCAGGGCTACGGCTGAGGAGGTGGATGAGGTGGAGGACATTGGGACGACCGTTGGCCCCGCCAAGAGTGGCGCGACCAGCCTCGCGAGGATCGTTGGCAGGACCAGCCTCGTGAGATCGCCTGGAGGGACTAGCCTCGTGAGGATCGTCCTCAAGGCAACCCTGGTCTCCCTCCGCCGCCGCCTCCAAGAAGGAACGATGACCATCAACGGGATGAAGGGGCTGGGGGCTTCCAGGAGCCGCGCGCTATCGCCTGCATCTTGGGTGGCGCTCAGGCCCCAGCCTCCCAGCGCATCTTCAAGCAGTTCTCCCGTGAAGTGAGTGCAGCCCTCCCCAAGCTCGAGGCTACGCGCCCGCTCAGGTGGTCCAAGTACGACATCACCTTTAGCTCGGTGGACTGCTACCTCTTGAGCACTGCGTTGGTTTTCCCTTGAAGAGGAAAGGGTGATGCAGCAAAGTAGCGTAAGTATTTCCCTCAGTTTTTGAGAACCAAGGTATCAATCCAGTAGGAGGCTACGCGCGAGTCCCTCGCACCTACGCAAAACAAATAAATCCTTGCAACCAACGCGATAAGGGGTTGTCAATCCCTACACGGTCACTTATGAGAGTGAGATCTGATAGCTATGATAAGATAATATTTTTGGTATTTTTATGATAAAGATGCAAAGTAAAATAAAAGGAAATGAAAATAACTAAGTGTTGGAAGATTAATATGATGGAAGATAGACCCAGTGGTCATAGGTTTCACTAGTGGCTTCTCTCAAGAGCATAAGTATTTTATGGTGGGTGAACAAATTACTGTTGAGCAATTGACAGAATTGAGCATAGTTATGAGAATATCTAGGTATGATCATGTATATAGGCATCACGTCCGAGACAAGTAGACCGACTCCTGCCTGCATCTACTACTATTACTCCACACATCGACCTCTATCCAGCATGCATCTAGAGTATTAAGTTCATAAGAACAGAGTAACGCTTTAAGCAAGATTACATGATGTAGAGGGATAAATTCATGCAATATGATAAAACCCCCATCTTGTTATCCTCGATGGCAGCAATACAATACGTGCCTTGCTGCCCCTACTATCACTGGGAAAGGACACCGCAAGATTGAACCCAAAGCTAAGCACTTCTCCCATTGCAAGAAAGATCAATCTAGTAGGCCAAACCAAACTGATAATTCGAAGAGACTTGCAAAGATAACCAATCATACATAAAAGAATTCAGAGAAGATTCAAATATTGTTCATAGATAAACTTGATCATAAACCCACAATTCATCGGTCTCAACAAACACACCGCAAAAGAAGATTAAATCGAATAGATCTCCACGAGAGAGGGGGAGAACTTTGTATTGAGATCCAAAAAGAGAGAAGAAGACATCTAGCTAATAACTATGGACCTGAAGGTCTGAAGTAAACTACTCACACATCATCGGAGAGGCTATGGTGTTGATGTAGAAGCCCTCCGTGATCAATGCCCCCTCTGGCGGAGCTCTGGAACAGGCCCCACGATGGGATCTCGTGGATACAGAAAGTTACGGCGATGGAATTAGGGTTTTGGCTCCATTTCTGATCGTTTGGGGGTACGTAGGTATATATAGGAGGAAGGAGTACGTCGGTGGAGCAACAGGGGCCCCACGAGGGTGGAGGGCGCATCTGGGGGGGGGTAGGCGCGCCCCCTACCTCATGGCTTCCCTATTGGTTGCTTGACGTAGGGTCCAAGTCTCCTGGATCATGTTCGTTCCGAAAATCACGTTCCTGAAGGTTTCATTCCGTTTGGACTCCGTTTGATATTCTTTTTCTGCGAAACTCTGAAATAGGCAAAAAAAAACAGCAATTCTGGGCTGGGCCTCCGGTTAATAGGTTAGTCCCAAAAATAATATAAAAGTGAATAATAAAGCCCAATAATGTCCAAAACAGAAGATAATATAGCATGGAGCAATCAAAAATTATAGATACGTTGGAGACGTATCACGGACCAGCTCAAATGCACGGCAACCGCTGGCGTCCTCCCGATGCTTTGTTCACCCGTCATCAGCAATGTCCAAGTCACCAAGACCCTCATCGAAGGCGGCGCAGGACTTAGTGTCCTGTCCGTCGAAACGTTCGATAGCCTTCAAGTGCCATACGATCAGCTCTAGCCCACCAAGCCTTTCTAAGGAGTGACAGACGGCTCCACCACCCCGATAGGGCAAGTTCGCCTCCTTGTCACCTTCGGTCAGCGCGACAACTACCACACCGAGCTCGCCGACTTCGATGTCACCCACATCCGCCTGTCGTACAACGCCATCCTCGAGTACCCAACACTGGCCAAATTCATGGCAGTCACCCACCATGGCTACAACGTCCTCAAAATGCCGGGAAGCAGCGGAATCATCACGGTCCCCTGCGAAGAAAGAGACGCGGTGTGCTCCCTCGAGTGCGCCTTCCAAGCTGCATCAACTGAAGACCCTGACAGCGCGGGTGCGCAGTACCCTCCTAAGGCCAACCCCAAGAAGAAGAAGAAGCTACTCCGCACTGGACCTCAGGGGAGCGGTACCTCCAGCGGCGCCACTTCGGGATCCGCACCAGTGCCTGAGGCACCTCCTTCCCTCGCATAGGGAGGCGCGCCTGGCTCCCTCCTCAGGTAGGGCTCGGGGGCTCTCTTCTGGAGGGCCTCGGACCTGGCCAACATCACGAGGGAGGCGCTCGGGCACCACGTGGAGGCGTGCTTCGCGGCACGTTTCCCTCAGGAGAACATCGGACGAGGAGCGCCCGACGCTCAGGAGTTCATCACCAAGGCATCTCAGGAGCTTCAGGAAGCAAGAGCAATACGCGGCGACCGCCGCCCACCTAGCGTTGCTCCCCACCTAGGCGAGGGTGGTGAGCTGCACATTTGCATCGACATCCCAGGACTCACCAGGGCCGCATCTCAGGAGCGCTTCTGGCCTTCACGCGCTGGTCGATGTAAGGGCCTGCCTCACAGCTACGTTCGCAGCCTTCCAGCGCAGTCTGCGGAGCATCCTGACAGGTCAGGAGGCCAGGCACCACGTAGTCCTGGCGGAGATGGAGACGGTCCTCCGGAGGCCACCTGAGCCTCCAGAGCCTCCCGAGGCTCGGGGTCTCGGCGGCTCGTGAGGAGCAACTTCTTCGCTACATGTCTTCAGCTGCCCCAACACTCCTTCGGCACACAAACCAGGTGATATCTTTCCAAGTTCATTCAGCTAGGAGCGCCCCTTGGGCTGCATCATCCCCAGGCCGCTTGGGTCCATCCCTGCGACATGTATCCGCTTGCATCTTTTAGTTCACTTTGCTAGGAGCACCCCACGGGCTGCATCAACCCCAGGCCGCTCGGGTCCAACCCAGTGGGATGTATCGTTCTCGCATCTGCCTAAGCTAGTTGCTTTTCATGCATAATCTATCTACGGTTATCACCTGCTTGATTTTCACCCACCATGGGAGCCGCGCGCCGATCGTATTTCTTCATGATCCTTCGCATAAGAAGGCTAGGCACGACGTCTGTGCTCAGGCCCATCCCTGCAACGTCGATAAATCCAACGGCTGAGCTTTGTCTGGCGGGCCGGTCCCGTTCACGTCACCTCCTGGGGTCGTTGGTGCTTGGCCTTCTCGTGCGATAGCCTCAGGAAATCCACTCGGCGCAGGTTGTCTAACCATCTCGCAGGAACGCCGCAGCCATCAAGAACCAAGACCAGGCGCAACCCGCCTTGAGGTAGGGCCTCGTGAGTCCCGTGCTGGCTCACGGGTGCCCAGATACACCTCGTCTAGCCCTGCCGTGCAAGCCACGTGTCAGGGCGGGGCTGTACATGCCCCGGGGGCTCTCCGCAGTAGGGAGTCCCCCCCCCCCACGTGCCAGTGGCAGACCAGTGATCACCACGGCGGTTTGCGCCCTCCTCGCGCTAACCTGCAAGAACTTCCTAAGGACTACAGCAGGTGGTACCACAGACTCTCTCTCTTCTCCCATGCAATTCGCTTGCGCGTTAAAAGGGGGGCTCCTAAGCATCGCGACTCATGAGCTCTTACTGGCTCTCTAGCCCTCACCCCCTGGCCTTGACCACGGCATCGCAACCTGGCATACCAGCGGCGGCTGAGCTCGCTCGAGGGCCGGGACCTGAGGACATAGAGCACCAGGAAGAGCATGGAGAAGAGGGAGAGGCCCGCACGAGCCTAACCTAACTACCCGGCAGCGGCCGACACCAAAGATAAGTTCCGTACCCGGACCAACCCAAAGCTACGGCATAAGATTCTCGCCTTGTCACTGCCCTGCTGCGGCAATGTCGCCACCCTTTCCCATCCTCAGGTAGCTGCTTGCGCTCTAAAGGGGACCTCTTGACCATCGCACCTCAGGAGCTCTTACTGGACCTCGGGCCGCTCACCTTCTGGCCTTGACCACAGCATCATGACCTGGCATACCAGCGACGATTGCAGCCTGCCTGGGGACCGAGACCTATCAGCGTAGAGCACCAAGCTGCCGCGGGATTGAAAAGGGGGGGGACCGATCCTCAGCAGGACATGTGCTCGCAAACTTTCACAATAAGGATAATATCAACAAAAGGCATTACGGACGCTTTACACCCCCCCGCGGGGTCTGTTTCGATTCCTCGCAGGGAACAAAAGGAAGGGAATTCCTAGGAGCTCTATCTACATGCACCGGACGACGCCGACGCCATCATCAACAGTGGGCCACTGGAGGCCGGCGCCAACCCCATCCAGATCAACGACGGCAGCGGCCAGATGCGGTGGCTTTGCTCCGGGCCCGACAAGAGCTCGGGGGCACGTAGCTGTCGTTGCTCGTCTTCGGAGACTCGGCAAGCTCAGGAGAGTCGCTGGACCACCAGGAGTCACCGCTGTCGCTGGAGGAGCTGCGGGCGAGGCTAGCGGCAGGCCCGGCGCCAGCCGCTGCGCCGTCCTAGCGACCCCCTTCAGGGCAACACTCCAAGCAGCGGCCTTCCTCATCGAAGACTTTGAAGAACAGCATGGAGGCGCCATCATAGTCGAAGTGGATGGCGAGGGCGCCTTCCGCGCGGCAGACTCGGGCGACCTCGCCCCAGCCTCGAGTCATGAAGATCCTCCCGGAGGCGACGGCTTCAACCTCCGCTCCAGTCGCCGGGGCGCTGCAGTCGGCGTGCTGCAGCCAAACCTCGAGAGGGCCCCTCGGCGGCATCTCGACAGTGAAGAACTGCGGAAGGCGAATCTAAGTGCTCGGAGGCATCGCCGCCCACAGCACGAACTCGCGCGAGGAGTCCGCGGCATGGACCCCTGGGGCGACGGCGTGCGCCTCCACGGCACGGCGCCCCCGGCCCTGGCGCGGGCGGTGACGCTCGTTGCCCCTTCCTCCGGAACCCTCAGCGAGAGTGTACAACGGCAATGGGTACCCAGGAGGTGGCCTCTGGTACCACGGCTGCGACATTACTGGGCTCATGACCATCTTGCGCCGATGGGACCTCCTCTTCTTCGGCGGGAGTAGCTCGGGCTCGCTAAGGGGAGTCTTGCCCTTCTCCGCAGCCGAGAACCTCCGTATCGACGCCATGACTACACCAGCGAGCAGTGGAGCAAGGAAGGAGAAGAAGCGGGAGAAGCAAGGAAGAGACGGGTGACGGGGGCTCCGCCCCCACTTCCCATTTATAGCCAAGGGGAGGCCAACCGCCGGCCTCCATGATCCAAGGTAATAATGATCTTTTTCTGCATGCAGCAAGGACTCGTCAAGTCTGGCGGTTGCTGAGGCGACGTGGGGAAGCGGAGACGCCCACGTCCAATCAATCGCCACGCACCAACCGCGGCCGCAGGCTGATGGGGCCCGCGGCGCTCTGCGCTTGTCCTTTGGCTTCGCCTCGAAGCCAAACTCGAGCGTGCCTTGGGCCCGAGGGCTACTGTCGGTGTTCTGGGAATGGGGGTCCCCAGACTTGCCTGTCTGTGGCCCGCAGCGTGGCTCCACCAGCGGCTCTGTACGGCACCAGCAAACATTCAAGACCCTCGCGAGGCGGACGACACAAGACCTCCTCAGGGGCGGCCTCACCAGGGCTGGCTCGCGAGGGGCGGAGAGATCAAGGTAAGGGACACCTCGCGAGGTTCCTGTGACGCAAGCCATGACGACTGGAACCAGGCGGGCGCCAGGCGGGCGCAGTATCCTTGTTTCCTCTTTGATGCTAAAGGGGCAAGCGCAGACGAGGAGTCCTGAGGCATCAGGCAAAGGTTTTCATATCAGTGCAACACGACCAATACCAGCAGGACGACAAGATGGAGGTCGTCGTGGAGCCCAGGACGGCGTCACCACCAGATCCCTTGGCAGGCGAAGACCACTTTTATCCGGATAGCTTGTACTAGTTGTCTCCCTTCGAATTTGGCCGTTGTGGGATCCCTTCCCGCTCAATATTTGGGAAGAGGACCAGGGCCTCTATAAGTAGAACTAGCCACCACCATAGGAGGGGGATTCCAATCTTCAACCACACAAGCACACCAAGCACAAGAACACCTCTCCTCGCGAGGCTGTTCTTCCCTTGTACTGTTCGTCCTCAGCCCAAGAGGCAATCCACCACACCACATTGGAGTAGGGTATTACACCACAACAGTGACCCGAACCAGTATAAATCTTGTGTCTCATGTTCTTTGGGTTCGTCGAGTTAGGCCCTGAGATCGTAAAGTGCGCGAGCTAGAGAGGAGGAGAGATCTTCGTGCGCACCCGAGTGTTCGAACCTCAAGGGTTTTGTCGGAACCCGAAATCCGACAGGTCTCGGCGGTGTCGGAGCTTTAGATCTTTTTACGAGACAGTAGGCTAAGTCTTCTAAGATATATGAGTGGTGTGTGTCCCTCCGATGTTTTATTCACATCTTGTTCGGACTTTTGTATATAAACTTCTGCCTTCTATGAAACAACGGTATGTCATTGGCGTACTTAAAAAAAAAAGAGTCAACCATTTTTAAACCAGAAGTGAGCTCGTGCCAGCCACCGAGGCAAACACTGGCGGCAACAACCTCAACCTCCTCCATTCATCATTCCTAGTGGGGAAGCGCCAAAGCAAGCAACCAGCGCGCTCCCATTCTGATTTCCCCCACCAACCCACGAGACCATGGCCGCGCCCACCGTCGCCAAGTCGCCGCCGGAGCTCGTCCCTCCGGCGGGGCCCACCCCGGGCGGCGTGCTCCCGCTCTCCTCTATCGACAAGACCGCCGCCGTCCGCGTCTCGGTCGACTTCATCCGGGTCTTCCCCCCGGCATCCGACCGGGGCGGCGACGACCAGGTGGCCACGATGCGCCAAGGGTTCGCGAGGGCGCTGGTGCCCTACTATCCGGTAGCCGGTCGCATCGCGGAGCCCTCCCCGGGCGACCTCGTGGTGGACTGTACCGGCGAGGGCGTCTGGTTCGTGGAGGCCACGGCGAGCTGCTCGCTCGCCGACGTCAACGGCCTCGAGCGCCCGCTGCTCATCCCCAAGGCGGAGCTTATCCACCTGGTGTTCGACGGGCAGGGCGCCGCGCAGTTCCTGCAAGCGGCAGGCGAGCTGGCCCGGGGGTTCCCGGCGCCATCAGTGGCTCCCGTGTGGGACGCGAAACGATCCCGGACCCACCCAAGCTGCCGCGCGGTCCGCCGCCGTCATTCACGGCGTTCAGCTTCGTGACACAGGTGGTCGAGATCTCGCCGGAGAGCATCCTGCGAATCAAGGACGAGTTCAAGGCCGCCACGGGGGAGACCTGGTCCACCTTCGACGCGGTGACGGCCGTGGTCTTCACGTGCCGTGCGCTGGCGGTGGAGCTCGCCGACGCCGCTGAAGTCCGCCTTGGCTTCGCCGCCAGCACGCGGCACCTCCTTCAGGGCGTGCTGCCGTCAGTGGATGGCTACTATGGCAACTGCGTGTACCCGGTCGGGATCACCCGGAGCAGCAAGACCATCCGGGAGGCGCCACTGCCCGAAGTGGTCGGCGTAATGCGAGAGGCCAAGGAGGCGCTTAAGGTGAGGTTCACGGACTGGATGCACGGCGGCGCCAAGGATGACCACTACAACGTGCCGCTGGATTACGGCACCGTGACGGTGTCGGACTGGAGCCGCGTTGGCTTCAACGAGGTGGACTACGGCTTCGGCGAGCCTGGATATGTGTTCACGCTCAACGACGACGTCAACATCGTTGCGTCGGTGATCTACCTCAAGCCCCCGGCGCCCAAGCGCGGGATCCGGCTCATGCTCCGCTGTGTGGAGGAGCCACACGCCGCTGTGTTCGCCGACGGGCTTGCCAAGTACGCTTTGCTGGATGCTGCTTCTTGGCCATGGCCGAGTACATGTTCTCATACCTGTAACACCTTCTCACTGTACTTTTTCTTCACATTGGTGTGTATGCAATGTTTTCATTTGTTTAGGTCACATTCTGATGCTTTGTGCAGGTATAAATCACACTAGTATCTCTGCCATGTGTTGATTTCTTTTCAATGTGGAACAATTGTAAGCTGTCAGCCACAAGAATGAATAAAATTCAGTTTATGGTGGGGCAATTCCATTCATGATTTCACATGCTTACCAAATTATTTTAATTTGGAGCCATACTTTGATGGAAGTTATGGAAGTCGGTAGTTTTTCAGGAGTTTCCTGTTTCTGGTCTCATTGCCTATATGTTGATTGATGATTCATAGGT
Source organism: Triticum urartu (assembly GCF_003073215.2). NCBI lineage: Eukaryota > Viridiplantae > Streptophyta > Magnoliopsida > Poales > Poaceae > Triticum > Triticum urartu. The sequence continues at coordinate 444,004,387 of NC_053024.1, read as the reverse complement.
TTTAACATATGAAAACTCAAATCCAATTCTTTTGTGCGTCGCATTCACAAACACAAATAATCCAGAATTTTTTGAGGCTACCTATATGTTTCACACTGGTCAGTTGAGTAAGATTAAATATTTCTCTGAGGGGAGGAGTGCATGGAGAATCCTAGATCAGATGGTGCTGGAGAAAAATTGCAACAGATTCAAGATGGTCCTGTCCAACCAAATTAATCAGACGACACCAATGCGTTATGCGTCGTATGAGATGGACTCACGGCTCATCTGCCCAGCTATCTGTCACTATTCACCATGCAGGTATTCACCTTTATCTTCTTCACTGAAGTATTGACATACTCGTTTATAAAAATATATTGATATGAAAGTTTTCAAGGCTAATCTGTTGATAGCATTATCCTGCCAGAGGACATGTTCAGTTTTTAGAATGTTTGACGATGCAGAACGGCAACTGTTGGAACTGGAGTATATAGTAACAAAACAAATATAGGTAGAAATCTTCATTCAAGATACTTATTACTTTTTGCTGCCCTAACTCTGGCACAGTCCGGTGCCTTTCTACACGCCAAATTACAAAGTTGTTACTTCTTCCTCATTTTTGATCAAAAGGCAGCAGTGCAGCTTGTCAATTGTCCTGATTTAAAGCTGGAATAAGAAGTACTCCCTTCGTCCCAAAATAAGTGACTCAAGTTTGTACTAACTTTGTACTAAAACTAGTACAAATTGAGTCACTTATTTTGGGATGGAGGGAGTATATAGACCAGGTAGCTAGCCGGCAGAGTAAACCAGAGCAAACAGAAAACAACCTGAAAATGTACAGTGATAGAAATAATTGTAGTCTTAAGATTGAGTCAATCTACTAAATCTTATGCAAGCAATGTGGGACAATAACTAATACAAACTAAGGGACTAATACAAACTAACGTCAGTTGGATCTGCCTCTTTGGATCTTTTTATATTGGTATAGATAAACTTATATAGTTCACTACCAGGCAAATAATATCGGAAATACCAAGTCTTACAGAAAGCAAGAAAGGAGAGAAAGGGAAAGAAACGAGTTCGACACACTAATGGGAAACCCGCTGTTCCTCGTCAATTAAGAGACAAACTAGGGACGAAAACCCACTGGTACCCTACAATACACCACCACAAGAGTTCTAGGAGCAGCTATTCCACAGGGGCAGCAAGATGCCAGTTATTATTTGGAGACTCTGAAGATTCCGATATCGATGGAATGTAGAATCATCAGACCTCCCTGTCCACCCACAACATAAAAAAATAGGTTAGCACCGTTGCATAAAATGTCAATTAGCACATTCTAATCTCAGAAGCTTCCACTTACAAGATTGAGCTGTAATTTCTGCAGTCAATGGGAAGGGAGAATCTGCACAAACATGTCTTTGAGTTCTTCACGTGCAGCCATTTTTTCCAAAATCCTATCATTGGATATCAGTTCTGGTGACAGATTGCTCCCAGTAGGTTGCGGTTCATTTGAAAACAGTAATTTGGACGTGTGATCCTTGGTAGCTTGTCTGTCATATTTGACCTTCTCCTTTGTTCCTTCTGCAATCAGGTTGTATGTGTACACAATCTTCTCCTGGCCGATTCTATAGGCTCGGCCAATCGCCTGCCGTCCAACAGAAGGATTCCAGACGACATCAAGGAGAACCACACACGATGCACCGACCAGTGTTATTCCTTCACAGCAGGCCTTGGTTGATGCAAGCATCACCTTAGCCTCACTGTTCATGTCGTTGAAGGCTTCCATCAAGGCTTCGCGCTGTTTAACACGCACATTTCCACTCATGAGTAGGATCTCCTTGCCTTCTGTCCAGTCTAGCTCTGTGGTAAGCTGGTCCATGATCAGGGCCAGTGGCTCAAGGTACTGACTGAACACCAGCACTCTTTCTTTCAGTGCTTCGCAAAGACGGATGATCTCGAAAACGAACCATGTCTTCACTCCTTCGCATGGGTTCAGCCGCACGCTCTTCATCTTGTCCACAACAGAGGCTTCTGTGTCTGACAGCTTTGTGCTTGTGACGAGGAATGGGTGTATGGACGCAAGAGATATCTTGTATTCTGCGTCAAGAAAACCCTTCCCTGCACTTTCCTCCATCATTGCGATGATTTCCTTCTGACGAGGAAGAGGGTTCAGGATCACAACAGATTCTCTCAATCCTGGAAGAGACTTCTGAAGAATGTCACCATTATGGATGTGCACAAAAGGGCCCAGCTTTTCCCGGATTTCAGTGAGGTGTTCATCCGTGATGTTACTTATCCTTAATGAACTCCAGAATTCTTTGCCTTCATCCTCCTCCACATAAGGCGCTGCTCTTGATTGGCTGGTGGAAGCAACTCCTTTCTTGCTGAGTCTTGTACAAGCAAAATCTTTGGCAAACTTGGGCTTAACCAGGCACAAGATGTTGTACAGCTCTAGGAAGTTGTTCTGGAATGGAGTCCCTGACAGGATTATCCGCTTTTCGGTGCTGACCTCTGCGAGAACTTTCCAAATGAGGCTCTTCTTGTTCCTTGGTGTGTGCCCCTCGTCGAGGACCAGCAAGCCGGGCTTCTCAAGAAGCAGGTTCCTCTGCATTTCTCCATCCTTGCCTTCGCCCTTGGCAAGATTCCTGTAGAGCGAATAGCTTAGACCGATGATGCTGCTCCCTTCATACCATGATGCAAGCTTCAGCATCATCTTGGATTTCTGGCTCAGTTTCTTCATGGCCAGCTTCTGGCCCAGACCATGATCCTTGGAGACCAGTTTCTGGATGGTCTTGTCTTGATCCCACTGGATCTCACTGGAACTGAGGACATGGAATGGGAGCTTGACATTCCATTTACTGAACTCCTGCTCCAATGTAGCCAGCATACCCCTGGGGGCAATGATAACTGGCCTGCAGTGCGGGAAGAGCTCCAGGTAAGACTGCACGAATGTGATTGCTAGCCTGGTCTTGCCGGTCCCCGGGGCATGAGAGATCACACAGCCACTTGTGGTGTCAGTGTTCATGGTGTGCCTCAGCTGCTCAATGTCGATCCCTCCTGCGAGTTTTCTCCACATGAACTCGAACCCTTCCCGCTGGTGTGGGAACATGTCTTCCCGTACCCCAGGAATGAGATCCCAGACGACGCCAGTTTTGTCACTTCCCAGTGCCACGTTGCTTGCCCCTTCATAACCAACTGATTTCAGGATGTCATCAACGAACATGTCAAGCCTATCATGCTCCGCTGCTGGCTCCCTATCCGTCGATTCCTTGGCCTGTTGAATCGAAGAGGTCAGGGAAAAGAGAAACAAGGTGCCTATTGATGCTCTCTATTTCTAGAAAAGTCAATGGAAACACGTACTGACATACACATGCTGAAGCCAAATTGTGCTTACCATGGATGGAAATACGTGTCTAATTTCGATTTCGATGTAATCGCATTTTCGGCATCGAATGCCGATTTGATCATCATGAAAGAGATCATGCTTCCCTCGCTTGCAAAAAGTCCCTCCATGTGCAGGAATTTCATGCTCATCGCTCTCTGCGTCCTGAATGAAAAGACAAAGGGATCACTAGCTTGTTTGTAAAACTGAAACAAAAGTGTTGTTCTATACAGTATCCAGGGAAAAGAAATTTTCATCTTCTTCACATTTGTAGGAACCTAAAACAAGGCCACAAATTGCTAGAAAAATTAAACGTAACTGGTCCAAACCAAAAATTGCAGTAGCACAATTGGACAATTAATTCACAGGAGGAACAGATTATTTAGTTAGTTACCTTGTGGCAAGTGTGAGAAGAAACCTTGTTGGATTCGGCCTCCAAGTCCAAGGCCAAGTCACGTTGTGCCCACAGGTCGTCCAGAGCAGTCTTCTCCGGCACCACCTCATCTACAACCCCGAAGGAGAACACCAGAGGAAACGGATCGCCTCCCTGCTCTGGTGCAGGAACAGAGGCGTCCAGAGGAGCAGAGGCGTTCTGAAGAGTGGTCTCGATTCCCTCGAAAATGGAGTAGAGCAGATCGTCGTAAGTCTCTTGGTCTCGCCCGTCCTGCCGCCTCGGAGGAACCAGGGAGCTCTTCTTGAAGGTGACATCGCCCTGCTGCTCCCATCCCTCTGCGGGGAAGTCCTTGCCCTTGCGGCCGGCCGCCTGCCGGCAGGACGCCGCTCCTTCTTTCTTTGCCCTCCGGGAAGCTCCCTGCTCATCAGCCTCATCGCCGCCGTCAGCAGCAGCATCATCTTCTTCCATGCGCTGCTTCTCCCTTCTCCTCGCGGCGGCCATTCCGCCGGGTTCCTCAAAGTCTTCATCGCTGTGGGCAGCGTTTTGTCCTCGGCGCCGCCTCGTCGCCGATCTGCCGTCTTCGTCAGAGTCATCATCGGCGTTTTGTCCTCGGCGCCGTGGGCGCCTTATCCCCGTCCTGCCATGTCCGCGCCCGCCCTCGTCACTGGACGATCGCGCTGGATGAGGCGGTGGTTTGTCTTTGTCGTCCTCCTCTGCCTCCGAGCTGGACTGCGAGGGCGTGTCGACGCAGTACGGCTTTCTGCGGGTGGCTTGCCGGAGCAGCTTCGCGTCGGGGCATCTCCGCTTTGACCGCAGCCGCGACGCGACGGTGCCGCCGGGAGAGGCGGTGTCCGCCATCTTGGTGATGTACCACCCTTCAAACTTGCGCTTGAGGAAGATCTCGCCGCCCGGCCGCGGCCCCGTGTACCGACCGGCGAGCCTGGCATCGCTAAGCACGCGACGGCCCGGTTCTTCCTCTGCCTCAGGTTCCTCGGAATCTTCTTCCGATTCCTCCGATTCTTCCTCTTCTTCCTGCTCCCATTCATCTTCCTCTTCCTCCTCTTTATCTTCTTCCTCATGCGCGTCCTCTGCACCGTCCTTATCCTCTGGATCCGGCATCCCCACCTCCTCCTCCCCCTCCTCCTCGCCATCGTCAGAGGCACCCTCTCGCCGACTCGTCTCAATTCCGTTGCTCGTTCCATCGGGGCCGCCGCTGCTCGTACTCTCGTCAGACCTTCGGGCCTCCTCCTCCTCCTCGCTTGACAAGAGGAGAGAGGGCCAGTCGATGTCATCGACAGGCTCCTTCTTGACAGGTCCCCCGGTCTCGCCGACATCTTTTTCTTCTCCGTCGTCGTCGGAGATCTCGATGATCTCGGCGGGATGGCCGCCGGTGCCCAGTGCATCCGCCCGCTGCGAAGAGGACGAGGGCGCGAGCGGGTTTCGCAACAAATCCTCGGCGCTTTCCGCCTCGACGCGCTGGCTCCCGACCGTGGCGACCTCCGGCACGCGGTCGTCGTCGTCGTCGTCGTCGATCTCGATGATCTCGGCGGGCTTGGCGCCGGTGGCCGGTGCAGCCACCGGCTGCGAAGAGGACGAGGGCGCGAGCGGGTTTGGCACCAAATCCTGGGCGCTTTCCGCCTCGACGCGCTGGCTCCCGGCCGCGGCGACCTCCGGCGCGTGGTGGCCGTCGTCGTCGTCGACTTCGTCGATGATCAGGCGGCGGGGCCTGCGGCCGGGGAGGTCGCCGGGCGACGGCGTGGTCGGCATCTCGTCGCGGCGGTGGAAACGGCAAGGGAGAGGACGAGGGTTTTTGGGAGTGTCCCAGCTAGTGTAGCCGTGCGAGTGTGAGGTGTGGGTCGGTTGGCTGGCTAAAATGAGCTAAAATTGGGCGCGCGAGGGGAAGAGGTGGAAACGTGAAAGGGTTCGGGTGATGGGCGCTGCGTGGGGTCCCGGCGGTCAGCGGAGTAGCCCTTCATTTTGAGGAAAAGAGCCACAGTAGCACGTCGCTGCCTGTTTTGCCTCATAGCATGATCTTGTGGCAAGGTAGGCTCATGCCACCCACCAGCCCAGAGCCATCGCTTTGAAATGACCACTCCAGCAATAATGGAACACCCTCCGGTTCCAATTTTACCTGCAACAATGCCAATGCCAATGCAGGCACCTGGTAAAACTTGGCACCTGCGCCCTTGCTTTTACTTTACACACATATAAATCACGATTATGGAAGTTGCCCCGTTAATTTTGGATTTATATCAACATAACGCTCCTCCATTAATTTTGGATTTATCGACGTAATATTTCTCCATTATTACTCATAACATATATCTTACCTGTTATCGATGAATATTTCGGATTTATCGGCATAACGTTCCTCCATTAATTTTGGATTTATCGACATAGCGTTCCTCCATTATTACTCATAGCAAATATCTTACCTGTTGTCGATGAATCATGACTATTCTTATGGTTCATGTGAAATAACAACGAGTCACACAACCAAGAGCTCGACCAATGCAGTTGGCCTAAGCACGAGTTTGCACATGCACATTGTTCTTCAACCTGGCCATACAGCAAGGAGGTGTGAGTATCACACATCTCAGTCATATGTTGGTGTCCTTTTACCTTCAGTAGCATTGTAGGACCAAATTTTCTATACATGTGGTAGGATTGAGATGGACCTACATAGGTGAATAAGTCTCTACAAAATTTATCTCCCTCTCTTACAAGTTTATGTTTTGCGGAATAAAGGTTTGCCTAAATGTAACTACGATGAGTACAACCTAAACAATGTTTGCAAGGTCAAGGGACTAGAGTAAAACAGAAGTAATCTAGTTTGGATAAGGAAGAACCCAAAGCACCCAGAGACGAGGACGTACCCTGATGTGCATTTCCTTGAAAGCTAACCGGCGTTTGGAAAGATGCAAGAACACTAAGGTCTCTTGGCACCACCAAGGCTCACCTTCTTCTCCTTGAGCCTTCACAATGAAGGCAAAGCCCAACTACTCGTGGTAAACCTTGAGATGGCCTTCAAACCTTTACAAATGACTAGGAAATCCACAAAATTGGATCCTCATCAGTGATTCCTATCGCCTAGGAGTCTCCAACCTCCATGAGTAACAAGATCAAATGGAAAAGCTTGAAACTTGCTCGAACCATGAAAATGGTTGGTCTAAAGAGAGAGGGTGTAACACCCCAATAATTATGCTATAGTGAACTCATGCTAATGATGCCATGTCATCATGCTTTACCAAGCCAAATTGCCACTTGACAAAAATCAAGTCAAATTTAAATTTAAATTGCAAGTGAAATCATTATTTCTTCGAACACAAAAACTAAAATGTTCACATTATTCTATTAATTCCTATGATCATTTGTCATGTTGGAACCAACATCATGTGACTCGCCAATTAACCCCTAGGAAATTATAAAGTGGTCTAACAGTAAATAAAATAGCCATTGCAAAACAAACAAATATTATAGTATTTCAAAATGACTTGAAACCTTGTGTGCTAGCTCAAAATGTTGCCTAGTAATTATGTGCCAAATTTCATATTCACAAAAACTCATTTGATAGCTGAAATAAATTAAAAACAGTGGAGAAATAAAAGAAACAGAAAGAATAAAGAAAAATAGAAAAATCTACTGTGCACTTGCGGCCTACTGGCAACAGTGCAGCCCGGCCCAGCTGAGCCAGCCTTTCCTTGATACGTCTCCAACGTATCTATAATTTTTGTTTGTTTCATGCTATTATATTATCTGTTTTGGATGTTAATGGTCTTATTTATACACTTTTATATTATTTTTGGGACTAACCTACTAACCCAAGGCCCAGTGCAAATTGCTGTTTTTTGCCTATTTCAGTGTTTCGCAGAAAAGGAATATCAAACGAAATCCAAACGGAATAAAACCTTCAGGAGAGTTATTTTTGGAACAAACGTGATTCAGGAGACTTGGAGTGGATGTCAAGCAACCAACGAGGAGGCCACGAGGCAGGGGGCGCGCCTACACCCCTAGGCGCGCCCTCCCCCTCGTGGGCCCCTCGTGGCTCCGCTGACCTACTTCTTCCTTCTATATATATATATATATGTATATATATATATACCCCTAAAACAGCCAGGAGCACCACGAAACCCCATTTCCGCCGCCGCAACCTTCTGTACCCAAGAGAACCCATCTTGGGGCCTTTTCCGGAGCTCCGTCGGAGGGGGAATCGATCACGGAGGGCCTCTACATCAACTCCATGGCCCCTCCGATGATGTGTGAGTAGTTTACCTCAGACCTCCGGGTCCATAGTTATTAGCTAGAAGGCTTCTTCTCTCTCTTTGGATCTTAATACAATGTTCTCCTCGGTCTTCTTGGAGATCTATTTGATGCAACTCTTTTTGCGATGTGTTTGTCGAGATCCGATGAATTGTGGGTTTATGATCAAGTTTATCTATGAACAATATTTGATTCTTCTCTAAAATCTTTTATGTATGATTGGTTATCTTTGCAAGTCTCTTCGAATTATCAGTTTGGTTTGGCCTACTAGATTTATCTTTCTTGCAATGGGAGAAGTGCTTAGCTTTGGGTTCAATCTTGCGGTGTCCTTTCCCAGTGACAGCAGGGGCAGCAAGGCACGTATTGTATTCTTGCCATCGAGGATAAAAAGACGGGGTTTATATCATATTGCTTGAGTTTATCCCTCTACATCATGTCATCTTGCCTAATGCATTACTCTGTTCTTATGAACTTAATACTCTAGATGCATGCTGGATAGCGGTCAATGTGTAGAGTAATAGTAGTAGATGCAGAATCGTTTCGGTCTACTTGTCGCGGACGTGATGCCTATATATATGATCATGCCTAGATATTCTCATAATTATGCACTTTTCTATCAATTGCTCGGCAGTAATTTGTTCACCCACCGTAATACTTATGCTATCTTGAGAGAAGCCACTAGTGAAACCTATGGCCCCGGGTCTATTCTCCTTTATATTAATCTCCCGTTAACAAGCTGCTTCTGGCACCATTTATTTTGCAATCTTTACTTTCAATCTATATCATAAAAATACCAAAAATATTTATCTTATTATTATTATTATCATCTCTATCAGATCTCACTCTCGTAAGTGACCGTGAAGGGATTGACAACCCCTTTATCGCGTTGGTTGTGAGGTTCTTATTTGTTTGTGTAGGTACGAGGGACTTGCGTGTAGTCTTCTACTGGATTGATACCTTGGTTCTCAAAAAACTGAGGGAAATACCTACGCTACTTTGCTGCATCACCCTTTCCTCTTCAAGGGAAAACCAACGCAGTGCTCAAGAGGTAGCAAGAAGGATTTTTGGCGCCGTTGCCGGGGAGATCTACGCACAAGTCAAGACATACCAAGTACCAATCACAAACTCTTATCCCTCGCATTACATTATTTGCCATTTGCCTCTCGTTTTCCTCTCCCTCACTTCACCCTTGCCGTTTTATTCGCCCTCTCTTTTCCATTCGCCTTCTTTCCGTATGTATCTTTGTTTGTGTTTCCATGTGCCTTCTATTTGCTTGCATCTTTGCTTGCTAAAAATCTATTGATATGGATCCACTTAAAGTGTTCTACTTGGATCATCTTCGATCCTTATGCGCTCGTGCTGAAACCCCAACTAGCCTAGTTGATGGGAAATCTTTAGATGAGCATGCTCATTTTGTGCGTCACCGTTTGTCTGAAAAGGTGACTCTTATGGGATCAAATAAACATATTGCCATGTTATGCTTGGAATCTTTGTGAAATTTGTGATTTTACTTGTTGCTCTAAGAACACTAAAACACACCTCCCCTACCTATGTGAGTTTAATGATAATGAAATCTTATCTTCTTATGCAAAGTGTGTTTATAGTTACTATGATATCGAACAAATTGAAGAATTTGTTGCTTTTAAGGGTGCTTATGAACTTGTTTCTTTGATTGAAAAGTATGATATTACTCTCTACGAATCTGAAATTTTTGACATACTTAAATATTGCTATGAAAACTATGCTCATAATGTCTATGTCATAGAATTTATTGAAAGAATGATCGTTGCTTCGGAAGAAAATAATGATATGCATGAATCTATAGATAATTATGATTCCGATGATTTGATTGAATATCCCTTGATGAACATGATGCTTGCTATTCTTGTGTCCATGATGCCAATATTTATGAAGATGAATTTGCTATAGTTCCTTATGTTAAACATGAGATCGTTGCTATTGCACCCATACTTGATAGTTCATTCGATGAAAAGCATGATTGCAATGATGTTATTATAAATTATATTAATTTAAATTGTGCTAATAATATGCAAAACCCTAAGCTTGGGGAAGCTAGTTTTGCTATGTTCTCTACTTGTTGCAATGATCATGATTGGGGTGATTCTTCTTATGATCTTGAAAATTTATTTAAGCCCCATGATGAATATGAGATTGATAATAATGTTTGCAATAATATTGAAAGTGGGTTTGGGAGAGTGTCAACTTTAGATCCCACATATTTGTAGAATGTTCAATCTTATGAAGTTTTTGATAAAAGTGGGTTTGGAGAGGTCATGACTTTAGTTAATGTTAATCCCACTATTTTGGAAGAGTGTCAACTTTGCATACATGTGGATCTTGTTAAAAATATTTTATGTGATAGCTATTTTGTTGAATTTGCTTATGATCCCACATGTAATTATTATGAGAGAGTAAAATATGATTTTATAAATTTTCATGTTACTAAATTACCTCTCGTTATGTTGAGATCGCTATTGTTTCTTTCCGCTTCCTTGCATATGCTAGTTTTTGCTTGCTATGATAATTTGTTTGCCTATAAGATGCCTATGCATAGGGAGTATGTTAGACTTAGATGTGTTTGTAACATGTTTTATGATTCTCTCTTTGTACTTCAATTCTTGTCTTTCATGTGAGCATCATTGAAATCTCAATGCCTAGCTAGGGGCGTTAAACGATAACGCTTGTTGGGAGGCAACCCAATTTTATTTTTGTTCCTTGATTTTTGGTTTTGTTTATTAATAAATAATTCATCTAGCCTCTGTTTAGATGTGGTTTTATGCTTTTAATTAGTGTTTGTACCAAGTAGAACCATTGGGAAGACTTGGGGAAAGTCTTTGCGATCTTGCTGTAAAAAATAGAAACTTTAGCGCTCACGAGATTTTCTGCCATTTTTTATTGGAGAGTGCGATTAAGTTAATTATTTTTGCAGATCATTAATAGATAAATTCCTCAAGTTCATCAATTTATTTTAGAATTTTTGGGGTTACATAAGTATTCGAAACCTACAGATTACTACAGACTGTTCTGTTTTTGACATATTCTGTTTTTCGTGTGTTGTTTGCTTATTTTGATGAATCTATGGCTAGTTTCGGAGGTTATGAACCATAGAGAAGTTGGAATAAAGTAGGTTTAACACCAATATAAATAAATAATGAGTTAATTACAGTACCTTAAGTGGTGGTTTGTTTTCCTTTACTAACAGAGCTCATGAGATTTTCTGTTTAAGTTTTGTGTTGTGAAGTTTTCAAGTTTTGGGTAAAGATTTGATGGATTATGGAACAAGGAGTGGCAAGAGCCTAATATTGGGGATTCCCATGGCACCCCAAGGTAAAATTCAAGGACAACCAAAAGCCTAAGCTTGTGGATGCCCCGGAAGGCATCCCCTCTTTCGTTTTCTTCTATCGGTAACTTTACTTGAGGCTATATTTTTATTCACCACATGATATGTGTTTTGCTTGGAGCGTCTTGTATGATTCGAGTCTTTGCTTTTTAGTTTACCACAATCATCCTTGTTGTACACACCTTTTGGGAGATACACACATGAATTGAAATTTATTAGAATACTCTATGTGCTTCACTTATATCTTTTGAGCTAGATAATTTTGCTCTAGTGCTTCACTTATATCTTTTAGAGCACGGTGGTGGTTTTATTTTATAGAAATTATTGATCTCTCATGCTTCACTTGTATTATTTTGAGAGTCCTTTAGAATAGCATGGTAATTTGCTTTGGTTATGAAACTAGTCCTAATATGATAGGCATCCAAGATGGGTATAATAAAAACTATCATAGAAAGTGCATTGAATACTATGAGAAGTTTGATACTTGATAATTGTTATGAGATATAAAGGTGGTGATATTAGAGTTGTGCTAGTTGAGTAGTTGTGAATTTGAGAAATACTTGTGTTGAAGTTTGCAAGTCCCGTAGTATGCACGTATGGTAACTGTTGTGTAACAAATTTGAAACATGAGGTGTTCTTAGATTGTCTTCCTTATGAGTGGCGGTCGGGGACGAGTGATGGTCTTTTCCTACCAATCTATCCCCCTAGGAGCATGCGCGTAGTGCTTGGTTTTTGATGACTTGTAGATTTTTGCAATAAGTATGTGAGTTCTTTATGACTAATGTTGAGTCCATGGATTATACGCACTCTCACCTTTCCGTCATTGCTAGCCTCTTCGGTACCGTGCATTGCCCTTTCTCACCTTGAGAGTTGGTGCAAACTTCACCGGTGCATCCAAACCCCGTGATATGATAGGCTCTATCACACATAAACCTCCTTATATCTTCCTCAAAACATCCACCATACCTACCTATTATGGCATTTCCATCGCCATTCCGAGATATATTGCCATGCAACTTTCCACTGTTCCGTTTATTATGACACACTCCATCATTGTCATATTGCTTTGCATGATCATGTAGTTTACATCGTATTTGTGGCAAAGCCACCATGCATAATTTTTCATACACGTCACTCTTGATTCATTGCCTTTCTCGGTACACCGCCGGAGGCATTCATATAGAGTCATATTTTGTTCTAGTATCGAGTTGTAATCATTGAGTTGTAAATAGATAGAAGTGTGATGATCATCATTAATAGAGCATTGTCCCAAATAAAAAAAGAGAAAGGTAAAAAGGGAAAGGCCCAAAAAAAGAAATAAAAAGGGGCAATGCTACTATCCTTTTTTTCCACACTTGTGCTTCAAAGTAGCACCATGATCTTTATGATAGAGAGTCTCTTGTTTTATCACTTTCATATACTAGTGGGAATTGTTCATTATAGAACTTAGCTTGTATATTCCAACAATGGTCTTCCTCAAATGCCCTATGTCTTCGTGAGCAAGCAAGTTGGATGCACACTCACTTAGTTTCTTTTGTTGAGCTTTCATACATTTATAGCTCTAGTGCATCCGTTGCATGGCAATCCCAAATCCTTGCATATTAATGGGCGTATATCTACTTAATGAAACATAAGTCTGAAACATTTGAAAAGTTCAAAGAATTTCAGAGTGAAGTAGAAAATCATCGTAACAAGAAAATTAAGTTTCTATGATCTGATCTTGGAGGTGAATATTTGAGTCATGAGTTTGGTCTTCATTTGAAACAATGCGGAATAGTTTCGCAACTCACGCCACCTGGAACACCACAGCGTAATGGTGTGTCCGAACGTCCTAACCGCACTTTATTAGATATGGTGCGATCTATGATGTCTCTTACTACTTTAACGCTATCGTTTTGTGGTTATGCTTTAGATACGGCTGCATTCATGTTAAATAGGGCACCATCGAAATCCATTGAGACGACAACATATGAATTGTGGTTTGGCAAGAAACCCAAGTCTTCGTTTCTTAAAGTTGGGGATGCAATGCTTATGTGAAAAAGCTTCAACCTGATAAGGTCGAACCCAAATTGGAGAAATGTGTCTTCATAGGATACCCAAAAGAGATTGTTGGGTACACCTTCTATCACAGATCCGAAGGCGAGATATTCATTGCTAAGAATGGATCCTTTCTAGAGAAGGAGTTTCTCTCGAAAGAAGTGAGTGGGAGGAAAGTAGAACTTGATGAGGTAACTGTACCTTCTCCCTTATTGGAAAGTAGTTCATCACAGAAATCAGTTCCAGTGATTCCTACACCAATTAGTGAGGAAGCTAATGATGATGATCATGAAGCTTCTGATCAAGTTACTACCGAACCTCGTAGGTCAACCAGAGTAAGATCCGCACTAGAGTGGTATGGTAATCCTATTTTGGAGGTCATATTACTTGACCATGATGAACCTACGAACTATGAGGAAGCGATGATGAGCCCAGATTCTGCAAAATGGCTTGAGGCCATGAAATCTGAGATGGGATCCATGTATGAGAACAAAGTGTGGACTTTGGTTGACTTGCCCGATCGACAAGCCATAGAGAATAAGTGGATCTTCAAGAAGAAGACTGACGCTGACGGTAATATTACTGTCTACAAAGCTCGACTTGTTGCGAAAGGTTTTCAACAAGTTCAAGGAGTTGACTACGATGAGACCTTCTCACCCATAGAAATGCTTAAGTCCATCCGAATCATGTTAGAAATTGCCGCATTTTATGATTATGAAATTTGGAAAATGGATGTCAAAACTGCATTCCTTAATGGATATCTTAAAGAAGAGTTGTATATGATGCAACCAGAAGGTTTTGTCGATCCAAAAGGTGCTAACAAAGTGTGCAAGCTCCAACAATCCATTTATGGACTGGTGCAAGCATCTCGGAGTTGGAATATACACTTTGATAGTGTGATCAAAACATATGGTTTTATACAAACTTTTGGAGAAGCCTGTATTTACAAGAAAGTGAGTGGGAGCTCCGTAGCATTTCTGATATTATATGTGGATGACATATTGTTGATCGGAAATGATACTGAATTTCTGAATAGCATAAAAGGATACTTGAATAAGGATTTTTCAATGAAAGACCTTGATAACCCACAAGTATAGGGGATCAATTGTAGCCTCTTTCGATAAGTAAGAGTGTCGAACCCAACGAGGAGCTAAAGGTAGAACAAATATTCCCTCAAGTTCTATCGACCACCGATACGACCCTACGCATGCTTAACGTTCGCCTTACCTAGAACATGTATGAAACTAGAAGTACTTTGTAGGTGTTGTAGGCTAGGTTTGCAAGATAATAAAGAGCATGTAAATAAAAGCTAGGGGCTGTTTAGATAAATACACAACTAAGTTAGTTTCAGTAGAGAGCTTTTTGCCACGAGAAAGTTATTTGTCCCTAGACAATCGATAACTAGACCGGTAATCATTATTGCAATTTTATTTGAGGGAGAGGCATAAGCTAACATACTTTCTCTTCTTGGATCATATGCACTTATGATTGGAACTCTAGCAAGCATCCGCAACTACTAAAGATCATTAAGGTAAAACCCAACCATAGCATTATAAGGCATCAAGTCCTCTTTACTCCCATATACAAACAACCTACTTACTCGGGTCTGTGCTTCTGTCACTCACGCCACCCACCATAAGAAAATCATGAACATATTGCAAACCCTACAGAGGGGATCCCTCACGCTTGCGCGACACGGAGAGCACCATAGGACAGCATCAATAATAAAACATGCAACTCAAACCAATCACGATCATCAATTAACCCATAGGACAAAACGGATCTACTGAAACATCATAGGACAGCCATACATCATTGGGAAATAATATATAGCGTTGAGCACCATGTTTAAGTAGAGATTACAGCAGGTAAAATAGGGGTTACACCGCTGCATAGAGGGGGGAAGAGTTGGTGATGACGGCGGTGAAGTTGTTGGTGTAGATCGTTGTCGCGATGATGGCCCAGCGGCGTTCCAGTGCCACTGGGAGAGGGGGGAGAGCCCCCCTTCTTCTTCTTCTTCTTCTTCCTTGACCTTCCCCCTAGATGGGAGAAGGGTTTCCCCTCTGGTCCATGGCCTCCATGACGGCGGAGGGGCGAGAGCCCCTCCTAGATTGGATCTCTCTCTGTTTCCTTCTGTTTCTGCGCTCCCCGATTCTGCCCTTTCATCGTTTCTTAAATTCCCGGAGATTCGTAACTCCGATTGGGCTGTAATTTTGTCATGATATATATATTGGCTTTCTTGCGGCGAAATAAGGGCACCAACCGCCTTATGGAGTGGCCACGAGGGCCCAGGGCACGCCCCTCGCCCTTGTGGGCCCCTCGAGCATCGTCTCGCGTTGATTCCACTTTCCAAAATTCACATATATTCCAAAAAAATCTCCGTAAGTTTTTATCTCGTTTGGACTCCGTATGATATGGATTTTCTGCGAAACAAAAAACATGCAACAAACAGGAACTGGCGCTGGGCACTGGATCAATATGTTAGTCCTGGAAATAGTATAAAAATTTGCCAAAAGTATGTAAAAGTTGTAGAATATTGGCATGGAATAATCAAAAATTAAGATACGACGGAGACGTATCAGACCTCGGTGAAGCTGCTTACATATTGGGCATTAGGATCTATAGAGATAGATCAAGATGCTTAATTGGACTTTCACAAAGCACATGCCTTGATAAAGTTTTGAAGAAGTTCAAAATGGATCAAGCAAAGAAAGGGTTCTTGCATGTGTTACAAGGTGTGAAGTTGAGTCAGACTCAATGCCCGACCACTGTAGTAGATAGAGAGAAAATAAAAGTCATTCTCTATGCCTCAGCCATAGGTTCTATCATGTATGCAATGCTGTGTACCAGACCTGATGTGTGCCTTGCTATTAGTTTAGCAGGGAAGTACCAAAGTAATCCAGGAGTGGATCACTGGACAATGGTCAAGAACATCCTGAAATACCCGAAAAGGACTAAGGATATGTTTCTCGTTTATGGAGGTGACAAAGAGCTCGTCGTAAACAGTTACGTCGATGCAAGCTTTGACACCGACCGGATGACTCTAAGTCACAAACCAGATATGTATTTTTATTGAATGGTGGAGCTATCAGTTGGTGCAGTTATAAGTAGAGCGTCGTGGCGGGATCTACGTGTGAAGCAGAATACATAGCTGCTTCGGAAGCAACAAATGAAGGAGTCTGGATGAAGGAGTTCATATCCGATCTAGGTGTAATACCTAGTGTACCGGGTCCAATGAAAATCTTTTGTGACAATACTGGTGCAATTGCCTTGGCAAAGGAATCCAGATTTCACAAGAGAACCAAGCACATCAAGAGACGCTTCCATTCCATCCACGATCAAGTCAAGGAGGGAGACATAGAAATTTGCAAGATACATACAGATCTGAATGTTGCAGACTCGTTGACTAAGCCTCTCTCACGAGCAAAACATGATCAGCACCAAGACTCCATGGGTGTTAGAATCATTACTCTGTAATCTAGATTACTGACTCTAGTGCAAGTGGGAGACTGAGGGAAATATGCCCTATAGGCAATAATAAAGTCATTATTTATATTTCCTAATATCATGATAAATGTTTATTATTCATGCTAGAATTGTATTAACCGAAAACTTAGTACATGTGTGAATACATAGACAAACAGAGTCTCCCTAGTATGCCTCTACTAGACTAGCTCGTTAATCAAAGATGGTTAAGTTTCCTGGCCAATGACCTATGTTGTCATTTGATGAACCGGATCACATCATTAGAGAATGATATGATGGACAAGACCCATCAGTTAGCTTAGCACTATGATCGTTTAGTTTATTGCTATTGCTTTCTTCATGACTTATACATGTTCCTATAACTATGCGATTATGCAACTCTGGAATACTGGAGGAACACTTAGTGTGCTATCAAACGTCACAATGTAACTAGGTGATTATAAAGATGCTCTACAGGTGTCTCCGATGGTGTTTGTTGAGTTGGCATAGATCGAGATTAGGATTTGTCACTCCGATTGTCGGAGAGGTATCTCTGGGCCCTCTCGGTAATGCACATCACTATAAGCGTTGCAAGCAATGTGACTAATGAGTTAGTTATGGGATGATGCATCACAAAACGAGTAAAGAAACTTGTCGGTAACGAGATTGAACTAGGTATGATGATACTGACGATGGAATCTCAGGCAAGTAACATACCGATGACAAAGGGAACAACGTATGTTGTTGTGCGGTTTGACCGATAAAGATCTTCGTAGAATATGTAGTAACCAATATGAGCATCCAGGTTCTGCTATTGGTTATTGACCAAAGATATGTCTCGGTCATGTCTACATAGTTCTCGAACCTGTAGGTCCGCACGCTTAACGTTCGATGACGATATGTATTATGAGTTATGTGATTTGATGTACCGAAGGTTTTCTAGAGTCCTGGATGTGATCACGGACATGACGAGGAGTCTCGAAATGGTCGAGACATAAAGATTGATATATTGGACCATATTGTTCAGACACGGAAGTGTTCCGGAGAGTTTTGGATAAAACCGGAGTGCTGGAGGGTTACCGGAACCCCCCCCTCCGGGAAGTTAATGGGCCACCATGGGCCTTAGAGGAGAGAGGGCCGACCTGTAGCGACCAGACCTCAAACGGTCCAATCTCTGTGCTCAGGTGTCATCCCTGGATCAATAATGCTGACACCACACAGTACTTGAAGGATTTATAACAGAGTAGCAATCACACACTTATTACATCGAGTGTCTCAAAAGAGAACTTATTACAATAAATATGGCTTAAGGCCATCTAATAACTATAACAGCGGAAGGCTTGGAAGATAAGTGAGTCCATCAACTCCAACGGCATCACTGAGTATAGAACCACGACCTAAGACACCTTACTCGTCGTCTGAAAAGTCTGCAACATGAACGTTGCAGCCCGAAACGGGTCAGCACATGGAATATGCTAGCAATGTAACACATAGAGAGCAATGAAAGAAATAGGCTATTCTATATGCATATTTGGCTGGTGGAAAGCTCTATGGTTACAGTTTTGCGTAAAGCCAATTTTTCCCTACTGCAAAGGAATAAATTTTATTTAACTATCATGGTAGTTGTTAAACATTGAGAATGGTTGACAGCATTCTCAATCCCAATTAAGAAACATCATCATTAAAACCCAACAATATTAATTTAGAGTAACATGATGAGATTCACATGATAATCCAAGTACTAGATACTCAAGAATGTCCATAACCGGGGACACGGCTAACCATGATTAGTTTATACACTCTGTAGAGGTTTGCGCACTTTTCCCCACAAGACTCGATCTAATTCGTTGGGATTCTCGCACTACATGGTGTTTGAGAAACGGATGACCGAGACATAGTTTTTCAGAAGCGCTAGCACCTTATGATCGGGTAGACTGTTACACCTACTTTCCCCTACATCTGCTAGTCTACCACTGTAAGAGTTCGCACAACTTACTCAACTATGCTAGAGCCCATAGTAGCTTGTGGCTGCACACAGAAGTTTCTAGCATGAATAATCTCATGATCCCTCTGAGCCTGGGTGGCGGTCCAAAAGAAAAATAGGCAATCGCTGGAATACCCAGGTGCCTCAATCCACCCAGATGTGTATTTAAGTTGCCACCTTAGATAAACCATTAATTTAACAATCTCACATCTGTCATGGATACACTCACCCAATCCACGTCTACTAGCATAGCATGGCATAACAAGCAAACGTAGAAGCAACTCCCAAAGGTTTGATAATAAACAGGTGATAGGTACTACCTCATCTACTTCCCAGAACCCACAATTTAATTAGATCCTAAACATGCAATGTGTGAGGATTGATCTAATGCAATAAAAACTGGGTAGTAGGAGGTATGATCAAAGTGTTACTTGCCTTGCTGATGATCCGGGAAACCTAGCGATTCGAAGTAGCAAGCGGCACACTCCGGGTTCTCTATTGCAAACAAACAAGCATACAATAAGTACTCAACTAATGCACAGGTAAAACTCAAATAAGAGATCTAACCAGAAAGTTCAACTTAAGAACTCCGGTTGGCAAAAAGAACCAAATCGAACGAAGCAACGAAAGACAAACAGCAAAAGAAACAGGCTTTGTTTACTATTATGGATCTAGGGCAATTTTTACAGAGGCAAAAACTTGTTTGAGTTGGTTAAACGGAAAGAGGGTTTCGAGACGAAACTCCAGGCGCTTGAATCGCCTGATTCCGATAAACGAGCCAAAAGTTATACTAGAACGAAAATCGGATCAGTAATCGCGATCAGAAAAATCGCAGATTTAATCCGAGAAAAAGAAAACAATGAACAGACTAACGAACGAACATTCGTTATCTGGATCTAAACGATGAACGCGTTCGTTAAAACGAATGAACGAGCGAACGCTCGCTAATTAAATAAACCGGAAAAACCGATCTATTAAAAAACGAATCTAAAAAAACTGAACGAAAAACCGACGGAAAACCGAACGGTTTTTCGAGAAAAATCGGCGGCGGGCGGGGTCAACCTCCGGCGAATGGCGGCGCGAGCGGCGGCGGCGCGGTGTGGCGGCGCGGTCGGCAGCGGCGCGGCGAGGCGGCAGCGGCCCGGCCGCCGCCGTGGTGGAGCACGCACGGCGCGCACGCGGTGCGGCGCGTAGCACGAGCCGCGCGCGCGACTGATTGGCGGGCGCCCGGGTGGGCTGCTGGGGCTCGGGGCATATAAGCCCCAGGAGGAGTCCGGCCAACGGCCTAGGTCGGTTCACTTTTTTAAAAATAATTACGCTCAGAAAAAAAGGAATACTAAACAGACTTCAAAAATCCCGAAATAAATTTTCGCCGGCTTCTAAAATCAAGCCGCACAGGATGAACATTTATTTGGGGCCTAAATGCAATTTTGAAAAACACGCGTTTTCCTAAATTCAAATAAAATAGCAAATAAAACCAAAATAAAATATTATTTGATTTTACTATTAAATCCTCAATATTTCTTTATTTTGGGAAAGTCATTTTATTCCCTCTCTCATACTTTTATAATAGAAATAATGGAAGATAAAATAAATAAAATCAAATGATCCCATTTTCAAAATTTGAGAAAACTCAAATATGAAAATAACGAAATCCCCAACTCTCTCCGAGGGTCCTTGAGTTGCGTGAAATTTGTAGGATCAACGAAAATGCAATAAAATATGATATGCAATGATGATCTATTGTATAACATTCCAAATTGAAAATTTGGGATGTTACAAACCTACCCCCCTTAAGATGAATCTCGCCCTCGAGATTCGGGTTGGCTAGAAAATAGGTGAGGGTGGTCCTTCAGCAAATCTTCCTCTCGCTCCCAGGTGGCTTCATCCTCCATGTGGTGGCTCCATTGAACTTTGCAAAACTTTATAACCTTGCTGCGGGTGACTCGACTGGCATATTCAAGAATCTTGACTGGTTTCTCCTCATAGGTCAAATCACTGTCCAACTGAATCACTTCCAGCGGTACTGCGTCTCTCAGTGGTATATCAGCCATCTCGGCATGGCACTTCTTCAACTGGGAAACGTGGAACACGTCGTGAACTCCTGACAATCCTTCGGGCAACTCCAACTTGTAGGCTACTTCTCCCATACGCTCCAAAACTTTGTATGGTCCTACAAAATGTGGCGCTAACTTTCCGTTAACTCCAAAGCGCTTAACTCCTCGAAGTGGAGATACTCGAAGATAAACTCGGTCTCCGACTTCGTAAACTGTCTCCTTGCGTTTTGAATCTGTGTAGCTCTTCTGCCTGGACTGGGCTACCTTGAGCCTATCGCGAATCAATTTTACTTTCTGTTCAGACTCCTTAATCAGATCCGGTCCAAACAACTGGCGGTCTCCAACTTCATCCCACGACAATGGGGTCCTGCACCTCCTTCCGTACAAGGCTTCGAAAGGGGCCATCTTCAAGCTGGATTGATAACTGTTGTTATAGGAGAACTCTGCATATGGAAAATTCTCGTCCCAACTAGATCCATAATCTAGCGCACAAGCTCTCAGCATATCCTCCAAAATCTGATTGACTCTCTCGGTCTGTCCATCTGTCTGCGGATGGAAAGATGTACTAAACTCTAGCCTCGTACCCAAAGCTTCATGCAACTGATTCCAGAACTTTGAGGTAAACTGGGTTCCTCTATCTGATACAATGCTCCTTGGAACTCCATGCAGACATACGATCCTGGTCATGTATATCTTTGCCAACTTGGCACTGGTATAGGTAGTCTTCACTGGAATGAAATGAGATACCTTTGTCAAACTATCAACTACAACCCATATCGAGTCATAGCCTGAACGAGTTCTGGGCAATCCTATGATAAAATCCATGCCTAACTTATCCCACTTCCATTCGGGTATCGGCAATGGCTGTAGCAATCCCGCTGGCTTTTGATGCTCTGCTTTTACTCTCTGACATACATCACAAACTGCTACATACTCCGCAATATCCTTCTTCATTCCGGTCCACCAGAAAGTATCCTTCAAATCCAAATACATCTTGGTATTCCCTAGGTGAATCGAATATGGTGAATCATGGGCCTCTTGCAGAACTAACTTCCTGATCTCCGGGTCATTAGCCACATAAACACGGTCTTCAAACCATAAGGTATCGTGCTCATCCTCACGAAATCCATTAGCTTTTCCTTTGCTTATTTTCTCCTTAATAGAAGCAATCTCCTTGTCAGTCTTTTGAGCTTCTCTGATCTTATCCATCAAAGTAGACTGAATCTCCAATGCTGCTACATACCCTCTCGGAACTATCTCCAAACATAGCTCACGAAGATTCTCGGCTAACTCTCTTGGTAATTCACCCGTCATTAAGGTGTTGACATGACTTTTACAGCTCAACGCGTGAGCTACTACGTTAGCCTTTCCGGGGTGATAATGCAATCTCATGTCATAGTCCTTGATGAGTTCCAACCATCTCCTTTGTCTGAGGTTCAACTCCTTCTATGTGAAAATATACTTCAAACTCTTGTGATCCGTATATACCTCACAATGGTTTCCAATGAGAAAGTGTCTCCAGGTTTTCAATGCATGCACTACGGCTGCTAACTCCAAATCATGCGTAGCATAATTTAACTCATGAGGCTTGAGCTATCGTGAGGCATATGAAACGACTCTTCCTTCTTGCATAAGCACTGCTCCAAGTCCTCGGCGTGAAGCGTCGCAATACACCTCATAATCCTTGGTATGATCTGGCAAAATTAGCACTGGTGATGTAACCAAACGTTTCTTCAACTCCTAGAAACTGGCCTCACATTCCTCGGTCCATATGAACTTGGTATCCTTTTTCAACAACTCCGTCATAGGCTTCGCAATCTTCGAGAAATTTTCAATAAATCTCCGGTAGTATCATGCGAGTCCAAGAAAACTCTGGATCTCTCCAACTATTGTTGGGGCTTCCCAATTTGTCACAGTGTCAACCTTGGTGGGATCTACTGCTATACCTTCTCCGGATATAACGTGTCCGAGAAATCCAACTTCCTTCAACCAAAACTCACATTTGCTAAACTTGGCATATAACTGATGTTCTCTGAGCTTACCAAGTACCAAACGCAAATGCTCCTTATGCTCCTCTTCATTCTTCGAGTATACCAGGATATCATCGATGAACACTACGATGAACTTATCCAAAAACTCCATAAACACCTTGTTCATAATGTTCGTAAAATATGCAGGTGCGTTAGTCAGACCAAATGACATAACGGTATACTCGTACAACCCATACCTGGTGGTAAAGGCTGTCTTAGGTATATCCTGTTCTCGAATCTTCAACTGATGGTATCCTGACCGCAGATCGATCTTGGAAAATACCTTAGCTCCTTGCAATCGATCAATCAGATCATTGATCATCGGTAGTGGGTACTTGTTCTTGATGGTTACTTCATTCAACCCTCGATAATCAACAACCATCCTTAACGATCCATCCTTCTTCTCCACTAGAAGTACTGGCGATCCCCACGGCGCAGGGTAGCGGCGCGGGGCAGCAGCGTGGCGGGGCGGTGGCGGCGCGGCGCGGCTAGGGTTAAGGTTTGGGGTGGGGCGCGGTTGGGCTGTTCGGGCCTCGGGGCGGCACTAGTTAAAGTCCTCGGCCAGGGAGTCCTGGCCGAATACGGCCCGTAGGTCGGTTCAGACTTTTTTTTAAATAATTACGCTCAGAAAAAAACAAAAGGTACACTAAACGGACTTCAAAAATCCCGAAATAAATTTTCCCCAGCTTCTAAAATCAAGCCGCACAGGATGAACATTTATTTGGGGCCTAAATGCAATTTTGAAAAACGCGCATTTTCGTAAATTCAAATAAAATAGCAAATAAAACCAAAATAAAATCTTATTTGATTTTACTATTAAATCCTCAATATTTCTTTATTTTGGGAAAGTCATTTTATTCCCTCTCTCATACTTTTATAATAGAAATAATGGAAGATAAAATGAATAAAATCAAATGATCCTATTTTCAAAATTCGAGAAAACTCAAATATGAAAATAACGAAATCCCCAACTCTCTCCGAGGGTCCTTGAGTTGCGTGAAATTTCTAGGATCAACCAAAATGCAATAAAATATGATATGCAATGATGATCTATTGTATAACATTCCAAATTGAAAATTTGGGATGTTACACGACCAGGAGGTGGCGCCCCCCTTGTCCGAATTGGACAAGGGGTGGGGGCGGTGGCCCCCTCCTTCCTTCTCACCCCTTCCTCCTTCCTTCCCCTCCTAGTTGGACTAGAAAAATGGGGAACCTACTCCTAGTAGGAGTAGGATTCCCCCCCCTTGGGGCGCGCCCGTTGAGGCCGGCCGGCTCCCTCCTCCCCTCCGTTATATATGGGGGAGGGGGCACCCCATAGACACACAAGTTGATTTCTTAGCCGTGTGCGGTGCCCCCCTCCACAGATTTCCACCTCGGTCATATTGTCGTAGTGCTTAGGCGAAGCCCTACGTCGGTAACTTCATCATCACCGTCACTACGCCGTCGTGCTGACGAAACTCTCCCTCGTCCTCAGCTGGATCTAGAGTTCGAGGGACGTCACCGAGCTAAACGTGTGCAGATCGCGGAGGTGTCGTGCGTTTGGTACTTGATCGGTTGGATCACGAAGACGTTCGACTACATCAACCGTGTTACTAAATGCTTCCGCTTTCAGTCTATGAGGGTACGTAGACACACTCTCCCCTCTCGTTCCTATGCATCTCCAAGATAGATCTTGCATGATCATAGGAATTTTTTTGAAATACTACGTTCCCCCACAGAAAACCATTACGGCAAGGAAGGAGGAATTTCATGATATTACCCATACAACAGTGTTAGGATAAATGATAAACAAAATTTAGCATTGTGCTACAAATGTTATCGGAGTACTACGGACATGCTTCGGGATAGCATTGACATGGTCACTGGGTAAATATACGACTTTGGATTCATAAAGGATCCATCAGGAAAAACTTATATAACAAGTCTTACAATTTCCTCATGGAAGAATGACTAACCTTGCTAAAATGGAAACTATAACAATAGGTCCTCCAGCCAGGTGTGCTAGGCATGACATCACCTTATCCGGTTAAAGACCAATGTTATAACTCTTGGGAATGTGTTCCAACCATCATATCCGACCGAGATTCAAATCTGATCGGTGTTAGGATACCTTAGACTCGGGATGTCTGAGAAGAAAAAGGTGTAACACAAATTGACGAGATGACATTGTAAGATTCTCGGGAAATGAACTATGGAAGCGAGTTCTGAAAGAAGACTTCATCATTAAACCAAGGAGAGGATGAGGTGGGTGGCTGATGTACTCAGCGACATATCATCAAGATTCCCAAAACGATGGATTTCTACGATTATGTGAACAAGGAGATAACATTTGTCAGATCAAATGACATAATGATGTATGCTTGAGGAAAACATACACAATTAAACATTGGTTGAAAGGTGCGCCCGAATTATGGGCATAGGTAGCATGATCAATGTTGGAATGGTGATTCAATCACCATTAGTCCAAGAATGAACGGCCGACCATTAACTTCATAGCAATAGGGTTGCTAGAAGTTTTGAATTCGCACGTCGTAGTTCAATTGTTGGTTTCCCGATTAAAAACGACATGGGGACCAAGGAATGAACAGTGATGGCAAGAGTATAACTTGTATCAAGAATTGTTACGAGGTGGTGAAATTCTCACGACATTGTTGACATAAAAGATGGTAGTACTCCAAGGTAGAGCATAACATAAGTCGGATAACAAGGAACTCAAGGTATAACACAAAACAAGAACAAGTTTTGTGTTGGAGGGAATGCAAGAATGTTGTCGATGTTAATACAAATAATCAAGGGGAAAGGGTGCTATTTTCCATCATGAATTCGATTCACAACTTGGAAGAAGGAAACTCATTGTTGATGATGATCACGACACAATTGTCGAGAGATTTCATGAAGGTGTAATCGATCGGTGATGACATAAAGTCAAAGGAATGATGAAGAGAAAGGTTATTAGAACCACAGTTACATCACAAACTCAAAATCTTGATTGTTGTTCAAGGCAAAATGATATGACGAGGAAAGTCGACGTAAGCTTAGCTCATCATCAAAAATTGTGCTCCGGGAAGAAGGACCAGGTAGCACAGATAAAAAGTTGCACGATAATGATATAGCTGATTAGGCTAGGAATGACTTGAAGGATTATGAAACTCATAAGCAACGAAAATTACTTAGAGTTATTGAATCAGAGTGCGGAATCGATTCACTTATCGGTGTTCTCGAGTCACTATTAACTCAGAACCCAGGGGGTTGGAATCGGTGAGAATAATAGTAGATGAAGAACTCATAAGAAGTTATGTAGTTCCGTGATATTCTCGAGATACCAGAGGGTGTACTCGAAGGTAGAGCAAAATAGAGGCTGGATAGGTGTATTGACCTACAGAAGACAAGTACTTCAACTTGTCCGAGAAATGGGATCAAAGAAGATCAATATGGTCAGAACCATGATTGAAAAGGACCAAACATAGATACCAGATGAACTTATAACAAGGGGATTATTATTATTATTATTATTACAAGAAGCTTCCATGATAAGTTCCACATCGGGTCCATGGGCATGAACACAAAGGTTCAAGGTCGACTCCCACTTATCCAATACACAACTTCTCATTAACTTATCAGTTTCGAAGAAGTTTTAGCGTTGAAATTTTACCTGACCAAAAGTCAGTAGAATATAACCCACATAACTTTTGAGTTCACACAGAGAAAGGAAGGCATAAGTTCAACCCGTTGGGGCATCTTAGGAACATATAACACAAACTTCCGGAGTAAATTATACAAGCTCGAAAGCAGAGCATGGTTGAGAAGCAGCGGATACGATTTACCAAAGGCATTACGTATCCAAGAAAAGGCTCACAAGGTTATTGAATATGAAGGACGTTGTTGGATGAAATCCAATAGAGGATCTGGTGGTCCATAAGGGATCTGCTGTGAGCATCGGTACTCAACCAGAAGAAAGAATGCAAGGAGATCAGATGATAAAAAAACAACTGACTAATTCAAAGCTCAGCTGTAAAGGAATTATGAATTCCAAGACAAGGGATCTGAAGCAATGTTCTGATTAGGGATGGATATGTTGAATAGCCTTAGGGGTACAATCGATGACGATATGATTGGTCGAGATCCAACTCATGTTTAAAACAACGTCTAATCTAGAAGGATGAATGCTAGGATCTGATTGAGGATTGCGTGCATTCACAACACATTGAATCAACAGACTCAAAATGATAACGACAAAGGATGACAATAAGATTAACAGACTTATGGGATTAATCATAATGCAAGCTAGCAAGAATTTCAAGAGCAATAGGCTGTTAAGGATTTTTGGAAGATTGAATGGTATTTCGAATACTTTTATGAAATACATGAATCAGCTGGGGATGAGCTGATACTCGGTAAGTGTGAGAAATTATCCGCAGGGGTATTCAGGCAGTAAAGAACTGCAGGGCAGTAGGCACAAAGAATTCTCGGAACAATAGAGAGAATTTTGGGGTATCTTGTAATAACAAGATCAATGGGGAATGAATGTATGAATGGGAAGTGTATGTGGTTATCCATAGGGGATTTATCGATGGAATGGAATTGCAAAAGCGAGGGCACATAGTCTCGAGGGAACACCGTAGAGTATCTTTGGAATGTTCTGGTGTAGCAGGTGATCATCTATAATAAGGGGCTCTCTGGGTGGATGTGTTCACGGGATCCTAATGTTAGAGTTAGTAAATTCATTTCAACTCGAATAAAAGAGAGATTAGAGTCCCAGAGTATAGACGAGAAGTAAAAGATCCTAGTACCACCCAATGGCGACGTGGGCCCGTAAGTCGCACATCCATGTTAGTAAAAACTTTTTCAATGACTAGACTCAACTTCGACCATGGAGTTTGGAAGGGGGATTCCTATAGGCAGTCGGCTCTGATACCAACTTGTGACGCCCCTGATTTGACCGTACACTAATCATACACGCAAATGTGTACGACCAAGATCAGGGACTCACGGGAAGATATCATAACACAACTCTAGACACAAATTAAAATAATACAAGCTTTATATTACAAGCCAGGGGCCTCGAGGGCTCGAATACATAAGCTTGAAAACACAAGAGTCAGCGGAAGCAATAATATCTGAGTACAAACATTAAGTTAAACAAGTTGCCATAAGATGGCTAGCACAAACTGGGATACAGATTGAAAGAGGCACAGGTTGATACGTCTCTGTCGTATCTACTTTTCCAAACACTTTTGCCCTTGTTTTGGACTCTAACTTGCATGATTTGAATGGAACTAACCCGGACTGACGCTATTTTCAGCAGAATTGCCATGGGGTTATTTTTGTGCAGAAATAAAAGTTCTCGGAATGACCTGAAAAATCCACGGAGTATTATTTTGGAATATATAAAAAATACTGGAAGGAAGATCCACGCCAGGGGGCCTCCACCTGTTCATGAGGGTGGGGGGAGCGCCCTACCCCCTGGGCGCACCCCCTGCCTCGTGGGCCCCCTGACACTCCAACAACCTCAACCTGGACTCCATATAATCACTTTCGGGGAGAAAAAAAACCAGGGAGAAGGATTCATCGTGTTTTATGATACGGAGCCTCCGCCAAGCCCTAAACTCTCTCGGGAGGGCTGATCTGGAGTCCGTTCGGGGATCCGGAGAAGGGAATCCATCTCCATCGTCATCATCAACCATCCTCCATCACCAACTTCATGATTCTCACCGCTGTGCGTGAGTAATTCCATCGTAGGCTTGCTGGACGGTGATGAGTTGGAGGAGATTTATCATGTAATCGAGTTAGTTTTGTTAGGGTTTGATCCCTAGTATCCACCATGTTTTGAGATTGATGTTTCTATGACTTTGCTATGCTTAATGCTTGTCACTAGGGCCCGAGTGCCATGATTTCAGATCTGAACCTATTATGTTTTCATCAATATATGAGAGTTCTTGATCCTATCTTGCAAGTCTATAGTCACCTATTATGTGTTATGATCCGTTAACCCTGAAGTGACAATAATCAGGATACTTACCGGTGATGACTATAGTTTGAGGAGTTCATGTATTCACTATGTGTTAATGCTTTGTTCCGGTACTCTATTAAAAGGAGGCCTTAATATCTCTTAGTTTCCATTAGGACCCCGCTGCCACGGGAGGGTAGGACAAAAGATGTCACGCAAGTTCTTTTCCATAAGCAGGTATGGCTATATTTGGAATACATGCCTACATTACATTGATGAACTGGAGCTAGTTCTGTGTCACCCTAGGTTATGACTGTTACATGATGAACCGCATTCGACATAATTCTCCATCACCGATCCATTGCCTACGAGCTTTCCATATATTGTTCTTTGCTTATTTACTTTTTCGTTGCTATTATTATCATCACTATAAAACACCAAAAATATTACTTTTGCTATTGTTACCTTTTACCACCATTACCACTACTATCATATTACTTTGCTGCAGATACTAAGTTTCCAGGTGTGGTTGAATTGACAACTCAGCTTCTAATACTTGAGAATATTCTTTGGCTCCCCTTGTGTCGAATCAATAAATTTGGGTTGAATACTCTACCCTCGAAAACTGTTGCAATCCCCTATACTTGTGGGTTATCAAGACTATTTTCTGGCTCCGTTGCCGGGGAGCATAGCTCTATTCTTTGAGTCACTTGGGATTTATATCTGCTTATCATTATGAAGAACTTGAAAGATCCAAGAACCAAGATTTATCCCTCAACTACGAGGGGAGGTAAGGAACTGCCATCTAGCTCTGCACTTGATTCACCTTCTTTTTTGAGTAAGCTTGCGACACCTAAACCTGCTTCTGCTATTAATTCTGATATGTCGCATGTTATTGATGATGCCACTTCTTCTATGCATGATACTTACGATGAAACTACTTCTATGCTTGATACTACTGTGCCACTTGGTGAATTTCTTGATGAACAACTTGCTAGGGCTAGAGAGAATGAAATTATTGAAACTCATAATATTGATGAAAGTGATGATGAAGACTCTCCCCCTAGATATGAATTACCTGTTGTTCCTGAGGGCTATGTCATGGATGAAGAAATTGCTAGAAATTTTCTTTCTTGCAATGATAGGAGTGATCTTAAGAAATTATTAGCTAAGCTGAAACAAAAAAATTTGAATGCTAGAATGAAATATGATCCTGCTTATGCTACTTCACCTATCTTCGTTACTGATAAGTATTATGATTTCTCTGTTGATCCTGAGATAATTACTTTAGTTGAATCTGATCCTTTCTATGGCTATGAATCTGAAACTATTGTGGCACATCTTACTAAATTAAATGTTATAGCCACCCTATTCACTAATGATGAGAAAACTCGCTACTATTATATCCTTAAGATATTTCCGTTCTCATTAAAGGGTGATGCTAAGATATGGTTTAATTCTCTTGATCCTGGTTGTGTGCGTAGTCCCCGAGATATGATTTATTAGTTCTCTGCTAAATATTTCCCCGCTCATAAGAAATAAGCTGCTTTAAGGGAAATATATAATTTTGTGCAAATTGAAGAAGAGAGTCTCCCACAAGCTTGGGGGAGGCTTCTCCAATTACTTAATGCTTTGCCTGATCATCCTCTTAAGAAAAATGAAATACTTGATATCTTTTATAATGGACTAACCGATTGTAGAGACCAGACCTCAAACGGTCCAATCTCTGTGCTCAGTTGTCATCCCTGGATCAGTAATGCTGACACCACACAGTACTTGAAGGATTTATAACAGAGTAGCAATCACACACTTATTACATCGAGTGTCTCAAAAGAGAACTTATTACAATAAATATGGCTTAAGGCCATCTAATAACGATAACAACGGAAGGCTTGGAAGATAAGTGAGTCCATCAACTCCAACGACATCATTGAGTATAGAACCACGACCTAAAGGCACCTTAATCACCGTCTGAAAAGTCTGCAACATTAACGTTGTAGCCCGAAACGGGTCAGCACATGGAATATACTGGCAATGTAACACATAGAGAGTAATGTAAGAATAAGGCTATACTACATGCATATTTGGCTGGTGGAAAGCTCTATGGTTACAATTTTGCGTAAAGCCAATTTTTCCCTACTGCAAAGGAA
Source organism: Triticum urartu (assembly GCF_003073215.2). Taxonomy (NCBI): domain Eukaryota; kingdom Viridiplantae; phylum Streptophyta; class Magnoliopsida; order Poales; family Poaceae; genus Triticum; species Triticum urartu. The sequence goes on along the minus strand of NC_053024.1, from coordinate 443,973,338 downwards.
TAAAGTTTATTTAACTATCACGGTGGTTGTTAAACATTGAGAATGGTTGACAGCATTCTCAATCCCAATTAAGCATCATCATTAAACAAAACCCAACAAAATTAATTTTAGAGTAACATGATGAGATTCACATGATAATCCAGGTACTAGATACTCAAGATGTCCATAACCGGGGACACGGCTAACCATGATTAGTTTATACACTCTGCAGAGGTTTGCGCACTTTTCCCCACAAGACTCAATCTCCTCCGTTGGGATTCTCGCACTACATGTTGTTTGAGAAACGGATGACCGAGACATAGTCTTTCAGAAGTGCTAGCACCTTACGATCGGGTAGACCGTTACACCTACTTTCCCCTACATCTGCTAGTCTACCACTGTAAGAGTTTGCACGACTTAATCAACTATGCTAGAGCCCATAATAGCTTGTGGCTGCACACGGAAGTTTCTAGCATGAATAATCTCATGATCCCTTTGAGCCTAGGTGGCAGTCTAAAAGAAAACAGGCAATCGCTGGAATATCCAGGTGCCTCAATCCACCCAGATGTGTATTTAAGTTGCCACCTTAGATAAACCTTTAATTTAACAATCTCACATCTGTCATGGATTTCACTCACCCAATCCACGTCTACTAGCATAGCATGGCATAATAAGCAAACGTAGAAGTAACTCCCAAAGGTTTGACAATAACAGGTAATAGGTACTACCTCAACTACTTCCCAAACCCACAATTTAATTAGATCCTAATCATGCAATGTGTGAGGATGGATCTAATGCAATAAAACTGGGTAATTGGAAGTATGATCAAAGTGTTACTTGCCTTGCTGATGATCCACGAAACCTAGCGATGCGAAGTAGCAAGCAGTGCACTCCGGGTACTCTATCACAAACAAACAAGTATACAGTAAGTACTCAACTAATGCACAGGTAAGACTCAAATAAGAGATCTAACCAGAAAGTTCAACTTAAGAACTCCGGTTGGCAAAAAGAATCAAATCGAATGAAGCAACGAAAGACAAACGGCAAAAGAAACAAGCTTAGTTTACTATTCTGGATCTAGGGCAATTTTTACAGTGGCAAAAACTTGTTTGAGTTGGTTAAATGGAAAGAGGGTTTCGAGACGAAACGCCAGGTGCTTGAATCGCCTGATTCCGATAAACGAGCGAAAAGTTATACTAGAACGAAAAACGGATCAGGAATCGCGATCAGAAAAATCACGGATTTAATCCAAGAAAAAGAAAACGACGAACAGATTAACGAACGGACGTTCGTTAACTGGATCTAAACGATGAACGTGTTCGTTAAAACGAACGAACGAGCGAACGCTGGCTAATTAAATAAATCGGAAAAACCGATCTATTTAAAAAAACGAAACTAAAAAAACCGAACAAAACCGACGGAAAACCGATCGGTCTTTCGAGAAAAACCGACGGCGGCGAGGTCTACCTCTGGCAACTCTGGCGAACGGCGGCGGCGGGTGGCGGCGCGGCGGGGCGGCACGGGTGGCGCGGCGGCGGCAGCGGCGCGGGGCAGGGCTAGGGTTAGGGTTTGGGGCGGGGCGCGGCTTGGGCTGTCCCGGGCCTCGGGCGACGCTACTTAAAGCCCTGGCCAGGCGGAGTCCTGGCCGGTTACGGCCCAGAGTCGGTTCAGACCCCTTTTTTTAAATAATTACGCTCAAAGAAAAAAAAACAAAAGGAATACTAAACGGACCCCAAAAATCCTGAAATACATTTTCCCCGGCTTCTAAAATCAAGCCGCATAGGATGAACATTTATTTGGGGCCTAAATGCAATTTTGAAAAACGCGCATTTTTCTTAGATTCAAATAAAATAGCAAATAAAACCAAAATAAAATCTTATTTGATTTTATTATTAAATCCTCAATATTTCTTTATTTTGGGGAAGTCATTTTATTCCCTCTCTCATATTTTGATAATAGAAATAATTGAAGATAAAATAAATAAAACCAAATGATCCTATTTTCAAAATTTGAGAAACTCAAATATGAAAATAACGAAATCCCCCAACTCTCTCTGAGGGTCCTTGAGTTGCGTGAAATTTCTATGATCAACCAAAATGCAATAAAATATGATATGCAATGACGATCTAATGTATAGCATTCCAAATTGAAAATTTGGGATGTTACAAGGTGAGGGTGGTCCTTTAGCAATTCTTCCTCTCGCTCCCAGGTGGCTTCATCCTCCGTGTGGTGGCTCCACAGAACTTTGCAAAACTTTATAACCTTGCTGCGGGTGACTCGACCTGCATACTCTAAAAATCTTGACTGGTTTCTCCTCATAGGTCAAATCACTGTCCAACTGAATTGCTTCCAGCGGCACTGTATCTCTCAGCAATATATCAGCCATCTCCGCGTGGCACTTCTTCAACTGGGAAACGTGGAACACGTCGTGAACTCCTGACAATCCTTCTGGCAATTCCAACTTATAGGCTACTTCTCACATACGCTCCAAAACTTTGTATGGGCCTACAAAACATGGCGCTAACTTTCCCTTAACTCCAAAGCGCTTAACTCCTCGAAGTGGAGATACTCGAAGATAAACTCGGCCTCCGACTTCGTAAACTGTCTCCTTGCGTTTAGAATCTGCGTAGCTCTTCTGCCTGGATTGAGCTACCTTGAGCCTATCACGAATCAATTTCACTTTCTGTTCAGACTCCTTAATCAGATCCGGTCCAAACAACTGGCGGTCTCCAACTTCATCCCACGACAATGGGGTCCTGCACCTCCTTCCGTACAAGGCTTCGAAAGGGGCCATCTTCAAACTTGATTGATAGCTATTGTTGTAAGAGAACTCTGCATATGGCAAATTCTCGTCCCAACTAGATCCGTAATCTAGCGCACAAGCTCTCAACATATCCTCCAAAATCTGATTGACTCTCTCGGTCTGTCCATCTGTCTGCGGATGGAAAGCTGTACTAAATTCTAGCCTGGTACCCAAAGTTTCATGCAACTGATTCCATAACTTTGAGGTAAATTGGGTTCCTCTATCTGATACAATGCTCCTTGGAACTCCATGCAGACATACGATTCTGGTCATGTATATCTTTGCCAACTTTGCACTTGTATAGGTAGTCTTCACTGGAATGAAATGAGCTACCTTTGTCAAACGATCGACTACAACCCATATTGAGTCATAGCCTGAACGAGTTCTGGGTAAACCTGTAATAAAATCCATGCCTAACTTATCCCACTTCCATTCGGGTATCGACAATGGCTGTAGCAATCCTGCTGGCTTCTGATGCTCAGCTTTTACCCTCTGGCATACATCACAAACTGCTACATACTCCGCAATATCCTTCTTCATTCCGGTCCACCAGAAGGTATCCTTCAAATCCAAATACATCTTGGTATTTCCTGGGTGAATCGAATATGGTGAATCATGGGCCTCTTGCAGAATTAACTTCCTGATCTCCGAATCATTAGGCACATAAACACGGTCTTCAAACCATAAGGTATCGTGCTCATCTTCACGAAATCCCTTAGCTTTTCCTTTGCTCATTTTCTCCTTTATAGGGGCAATCTCCTTGTCAGTCTTCTGGGCTTCTCTGATCTTATCCATCAAAGTAGACTGAATCTCCAATGATGCTACATAGCCTCTTGGTACTATTTCCAAACATAGCTCTCGGAGATTTTCGGCTAACTCCCTTGGTAAATCTCCCGTCATTAGTGTGTTGACATGGCTTTTACGACTCAACGTGTCAGCTACTACGTTATCCTTTCCGGGGTGATAATGCAATCTCATATCATAATCCTTGATGAGCTCCAACCATCTCCTTTACCTGAGATTCAACTCCTTCTGCATGAAAATATACTTCAAACTCTTGTGATCCATGTACACCTCACAATGGTTTCCAATGAGAAAATGTCTCCATGTCTTCAATGCATGCACTATGGCTGCTAACTCCAAATCATGCGTAGCATAATTCAACTCATGAGGCTTAAGCTGTCGTGAGGCATATGAAACAGCTCTTCCTTCTTGCATAAGCACTATTCCAAGTCCTTGATGTGAAGCGTCGCAATACACCTCATAATCCTTGGTCTGATCTGGCAAAATCAACACATGTGATGTAACCAAACGTTTCTTCAGCTCCTGGAAACTAGCCTCACATTCCTCAATCCATATGAACTTGGTATCCTTTTTCAACAGCTCCGTCATAGGCTTCGCAATCTTTGAGAAATTCTCAATAAACCTCTGGTAGTGTCCTACGAGTCCAAGAAAACTCCGAATCTCTCCAACTGTTGTTGGGGCTTCCCAATTTTTCATGGTATCAACCTTAGTGGGATCTACTGCTATACCTTCTCCAGATATAACGTGTCCGAGAAATCCAACTTCCTTCAACCAAAACTCACATTTGCTAAACTTGGCATATATCTGATGTTCTCTGAGCTTACCAAGTACCAAACGCAAATGCTCCTTATGCTCCTCTTCATTCTTCGAGTATACCAGGATATCATCAATGAACACCACGACGAACTTATCCAAAAACTCCATGAATACTTTGTTCATCATATTCATAAAATATGCAGGTGCGTTAGTCAGACCAAATGACATAACGGTATACTCGTACAGCCCATACCTGGTGGTAAAAGCCGTCTTAGGTATATCCTGTTCTCGAATCTTCAACTGATGGTATCTGGATCGCAGACCGATCTTGGAAAATACCTTAGCTCCTTGCAATCGATCAATCAGATCATTGATCATTGGTAGTGGGTACTTGTTCTTGATGGTTACTTCATTCAATCCTCGATAATCAACAACCATCCTTAACGATCCATCCTTCTTCTCCACTAGAAGTACTAGCGATCCCCAAGGCGAAGAATTTGGGTGAATATATCCTTTATCCAGTAACTCCTTAATCTGCTTCTTAATCTCCACCAAATCCTTTGCGGGCATCCTATATGGTCTCTTTGATATTGGCCCTGTGCCTGGCAAAAGCTGAATCAAAAACTCAATATCTCTATCCGGTGGCATGCCTGGCAACTCCTCTGGAAATACATCAGGGAAATCCTTCACCACTGGTACTTCCTCCTGCACAACTCCTGTTAAACAATTTACTTGAGTCCTTTTTGGCACATGCCGGGATACATACTTGATCCTTCTCCCTTCTGGGGTGGTAAGCAAAATTGACTTACTGGCGCAATCGATGTTTCCTCCATACATCGACAGCCAATCCATACCCAGAATTACATCCAAACCTTGTGATTCCAAAATGATTAAATCCAAGGGAAACACATGCCTACCTATACTCAGTGGCACTTGAAAACATCCTTGGCTAGCCATATACTCCGCTCCTGGTGAGTTTACTAACATAGGTGTTCTAAGAACTTTGGTGGGCAGATTATACTTATCCACAAATCCCCTTGATATGTATGAATGCGGTGCACCAGTATCAAAAAGAACGAGTGCAGTAAATGACTTAACCAAAAACTTACCGATTACAGCATCCGGCTGCTCTTCAACCTCCTCCACATTAACGTGGTTCACCTGTCCCCTGTTGAAAGGGTTCGGCTTCTTCCCAGAGCTTCCATTGCCATTTCCATTCTAGGATTCAGGACATTCATTGGCATAATGTCCGGTCTTCTGGCACTTAAAGCAAGTGACTTGGCTCAGGTCTCTCTTGGCTGGGGTTGATGGGTTGGTGCTATTCTTGGTGCCATTGTGATTGTGCGAGCTACCTCCTCCATGGGTATGCTAAAAATGTCCTCCCGGTCTAGGGGTAAAACGTGGCTTTTGCTGAGCTCCTGAATTGTACTTCCCTTGTCCATACTTCCTCTTGTGGGTCTCAATCTGCTGCTGCTTCCCTTCAATCATAAGAGCACGGTCTACCAACTCCTGGTAGTTGTTGAAGGTTTCTACCATCAACTGCATGCTCAACTCATCATTCAGTCCTTCCAGAAACTTCTCCTGCTTAGCTACATCCGTAGCCACGTCATCTGGGGCATAACGTGCTAACTTACTAAAGTCCTCCACATACTGACCAACTGTCCTTCCTCCTTGGCGCAAGTTGCGAAACTCTCGCTTCTTCATGGCCATAGCTCCTGCTGAAACATGGGCAGTACGGAAAGCCTGCTGAAACTGGTCCCACGTGACAGTGTCGACAGGGAAAGTGGCTGTGAAATTCTCCCACCATGATGATGCGGGTCCTTCAAGCTGATATGCGGCAAACTTCACCTTTTCCGCATCTGTGCATCCTGCGGTGGTCAACTCCCTTGCTGTCTTACGGAGCCAATCATCTGCTACTATCGGCTCGGTGCTACTGGAGAACACTAGTGGATTCAGCCTAAGAAAACGGGCTAAGTGATCAACAGGTGGTGGTGGTGGTGGGTTGTTGTTGTTGTTGTTGTTGTTGTTCCCCTTATTCTGATTTTGGACTAGCAACTGCATCAATGTGTTCTGCTGCTGGATCAACTAAGTGAGCTCCGGTGGGAAGGTAAATCCGGGGTCACGTCTTGGAGGCATCTAAGGGTTTATAAAAGATGAGATTTAAGAATAGAGAGGGGTCTAGAGAGAAAACACTACCCATATGCACATGAGGGAAAAGCAAACAATTCACTTCATTCAATCAAACAAGGGCATACAATCGATCTAACTATCGCAAAAGTGCTCGGGCTACTATATTTACATGGTGGACTACTACTACTGTTGGGGTGGTCTACTAGAAATATTCTTCGGTTGCAGACTCCATTATATCTGCTCCAGCTTCATCCACATAGTCATCATCGCTATCATCTGGATCCGAGTCGGTGTCGTCGATGATGATGTAGTCTTCTGGGCGAATCTCTATGGGTTCTTCATCTTCTTCTACCGGTGTAGGGCCTCCCATGAATATTCCGATCTTCATTGTTAGGTCGGCATTCTTGTCTACTAATACTTCGATTTCCTCTTCATAATATTCACGTGTAGCCTTGAGTTCTTCCTCCAGTTCCTTGATTCTTGTCCTTGCCTTCTTCAGATCTATCATGTCGGCGCACTTCTGGTTCTCCTGATGTCGAATGTGCTAAATTAACTCCTGGATAAAAGCTGCAATTGATCTATCCTTCCTGGTGCTGATTATCTCCCAGTGCTCATCTCGGCGCCCACAAATCTGTTAGATAGTATCCTTGAGATCATTGCGGTAGACTTCTCCAATGCGTCCCATGGCGATGTGAGCTGCCATGCTCTTTCCTAGATTCCAAGTTGGTGCATCAAAAGAAAACTCTACGGGCTCAGTGACTGGCATGAACGTCCTTCCTGGAACTCGAACTTGAATCATCTAGCGCTCTTCTTCCGGTAAAGTGGCGTTATAGGTCCCGATGAAGCTTGGTACTCCTATGTTCAGGTATCTAGTGACTTCCTTCAAGTGACGTCCAAAGGGTGTATCTTCATCTGGTTGCGTGAACTTGTTCTTTGCATCTGCCATCCTAAAAGAGCAGAAAAGATGAGAAGTCAGAATGAGAAGAGAGTGAGTAGTGATCTAGGACTTTTAGCTTAGTGGTCGTGTCCTACAGTCAGCGTGTGCTCTTATACCATCTTGTAGCGACCAGACCTCAAACGGTCCAATCTCTGTGCTCAAGTGTCATCCCTGGATCAGTAATGCTGACACCACACAGTACTTGAAGGATTTATAACAGAGTAGCAATCACACACTTATTACAGTGAGTGTCTCAAAAGAGAACTTATTACAATAAATATGGCTTAAGGCCATCTAATAACGATAACAACGGAAGGCTTGGAAGATAAGTGAGTCCATCAACTCCAACGGCATCACTGAGTATAGAACCACGACCTAAAGGCACCTTAATCATCGTCTGAAAAGTCTGCAACATTAACGTTGCAGCCCGAAACGGGTCAGCACATGGAATATGCTGGCAATGTAACACATAGAGAGTAATGGAAGAATAAGGCTATACTACATGCATATTTGGCTGGTGGAAAGCTCTATGGTTACAGTTTTGCGTAAAGCCAATTTTTCCCTACTGCAAAGGAATAAAGTTTATTTAACTATCACGGTGGTTGTTAAATATTGAGAATGGTTGACAGCATTCTCAATCCCAATTAAGCATCATCATTAAACAGAACCCAACAAAATTAATTTTAGAGTAACATGATGAGATTCACATGATAATCCAGGTACTAGATACTCAAGATGTCCATAACCGGGGACATGGCTAACCATGATTAGTTTATACACTCGGCAGAGGTTTGCGCACTTTTCCCCACAAGACTCGATCTCCTCCATTGGGATTCTCGCACTACATGTTGTTTGAGAAACGGATGACCGAGACATAGTCTTTCAGAAGCGCTAGCACCTTACGATCGGGTAGACCGTTACACCTACTTTCCCCTACATCTGCTAGTCTGCCACTATAAGAGTTCGCACGACTTAATCAACTATGCTAGAGCCCATAATAGCTTGTGGCTGCACACAGAAGTTTCTAGCATGAATAATCTCATGATCCCTTTGAGCCTGGGTGGCAATCCAAAAGAAAATAGGCAATCGCTGGAATACCCAGGTGCCTCAATCCACCCAGATGTGTATTTAAGTTGCCACCTTATATAAACCTTTAATTTAACAATCTCACATCTGTCATGGATTTCACTCACCCAATCCACGTCTACTAGCATAGCATGGCATAATAAGCAAACGTAGAAGTAACTCCCAAAGGTTTGACAATAACAGGTAATAGGTACTACCTCAACTACTTCCCAAACCCACAATTTAATTAGATCCTAATCATGCAATCTGTGAGGATTGATCTAATGCAATAAAACTGGGTAATTGGAAGTATGATCAAAGTGTTACTTGCCTTATTGATGATCCGCGAAACCTAACGATGCGAAGTAGCAAGCGGCGCACTCCGGGTACTCTATCTCAAGCAAACAAGCATACAATAAGTACTCAACTAATGCACAGATAAAACTCAAATAAGAGATCTAACCAGAATGTTCAACTTAAGAACTCTGGTTGGCAAAAAGAATCAAATCGAACGAAGCAACGAAAGACAAACGGCAAAAGAAACAAGCTTCGTTTACTATTCTGGATCTAGGGCAATTTTTACAGTGGCAAAAACTTATTTGAGTTGGTTAAACGGAAAGAGGGTTTCGATATGAAAGTCCACGCGCTTGAATCGCCTGATTCCGATAAACGAGCGAAAAGTTATACTAGAACGAAAAACGGATCAGGAACCGCGATCAGAAAAATCGCGGATTTAATCCGAGAAAGAGAAAACGACGAACAGATTAACGAACGGACGTTTGTTAACTGGATCTAAACGATGAACGCATTCGTTAAAACGAACGAGCGAGCGAACGCTGGCTAATTAAATAAACCAGAAAAACTGATCTATTTTAAAAAAATGAAACTAAAAAATCGAACAAAACCGACGGAAAACCGATCGGTCTTTCGAGAAAAACCGACGGCGGCGAGGTCTACCTCTGGCAACTCTGGCGAACGGCGGCGGCGGGTGGCGGCGCGGCGGGGCGGCACGGGTGGCGCGGCGGCGGCAGCGGCGCGGGGCAGGGCTAGGGTTAGGGTTTGGGGCGGGGCGCGGCTTGGGCTGTCCCAGACCTCGGGCGGCGCTACTTAAAGCCCCGGCCAGGCGGAGTCCTGGCCGGTTACGGCCCAGAGTCGGTCCAGACCCCTTTTTTTTAAAAAAATAATTACGCTCAGAGAAAAAAAACAAAAGGAATACTAAACGGACTCCAAAAATCCTGAAATAAATTTTCCCCGGCTTCTAAAATCAAGCCGCACAGGATGAACATTTATTTGGGGCCTAAATGCAATTTTAGAAAACGCGCATTTTTCCTAAATTCAAATAAAATAGCAAATAAAACCAAAATAAAATCTTATTTGATTTTATTATTAAATCTGCAATATTTCTTTATTTTGGGAAAGTCATTTTATTCCCTCTCTCATATTTTGATAATAGAAATAATTGAAGATAAAATAAATAAAATCAAATAATCCTATTTTCAAAATTTGAGAAACTCAAATATGAAAATAACGAAATCCCCCAACTCTCTCCGAGGGTCCTTGAGTTGCGTGAAATTTCTAGGATCAACCAAAATGCAATAAAATATGATATGCAATGATGATCTAATGTATAACATTCGAAATTGAAAATTTGGGATGTTACACCGATGCTTCCAGAGACCACCTGGATAGCTGTGTTGGTTGTGTTTTCAGGGAAAGAACACCAGATGAAGCTGAAATTCTATTGAATGATATGTTGACTAATGAAAATAATTGGACACTTCCTGATCCAATTCCTGAACCAACTCCTAAGCCAACTCCGAAGAAAAGGGGTATCATATTTCTTAGTCCTGAAGATATGCGAGAGGCAAAGAAATCTATGAAAGAGAAAGGTATTAAAGCTGAAGATGTTAAGAATTTACCTCCTATCAAAGAAATACATGGTCTTAATTTATTACCTATTGAAGAAACATATGGTCTTGATAACCCGACATAGGTAGTAAAGGTAAATTCTCTCTATAGATATGATAAAGCTGAAATCCCATTTACTAAGTTTAGCCCATGCTTGGATGAGTTTGATGACTTTATGGTTAAACAAGAAAACTTCAATGCTTATTTTGGTAGAGGATTAAAACTCAATGCTGATATGCCTGAACACTTGGGTGATTATATGGCTAATGTTGAAGGTGAACTTAAACTTATTAGTAAACATGCTTCTATGGTTACCACTCAAGTAGAACAAGTACCTAAAGCTCAGAATGATTTGCTCAATGAATTAAAAAATAAGAATGATAATGTTGTTAGAGTTATGACTAGAGGTGGTAAAATGACTCAGGAGCCTTTGTATCCTGAGGGCCATCCTAAGAGAATTGAGCAAGATTATCAGAGAAATAATGTTGATGCACCTAGTCCTTCTAAAAGGAAGAGAAAGAAAAATGATAGGACTTTGCATGCTTCTAGTGAACCTGTTGATGACACACCTGAGAATCCTAATGATATTTCTATTTCTGATGCTGAAACACAATCTGGTAATGAACATGAACCTAGTAATAATGTTAATGATGATGTTCATGTTGATGCTCAACCTAGTAATGATAATGATGTAGAGATTGAACCTGCTGTTGATCTTGATAACCCACAATCAAAGAATCAACGTTATGATAAGAGAGACTCTGTTGCTAGGAAGCATGATAAAGAAAGAGAACCATGGGTTCAGAAACCCATGCCTTTTCCTCCTAAACCATCCAAGAAAAAGGATGATGAGGATTTTGAGTGCTTTGCTGAAATGATTAGACCTATCTTCTTGCGTATGCGTTTGACTGATATGCTTAAAATGAATCCTTATGCTAAGTGCATGAAAGATATTGTTACTAATAAAAGAAAGATAATGGAAGCTGAAATTTTCACCATGCTTGCTAATTATACTTTTAAAGGGTGAATACCTAAGAAACTAGGAGATCCCGGAGTACCAACTATACCATGCTCCATTAAAAGAAACTATGTTAAAACTGCTTTATGTGATCTTGGAGCCGGTGTTAGTGTTATGCCTCTCTCTTTATATGGTAGACTTGATTTCAATAAGTTGACACCTACTGAAATATCTTTGCAAATGGCTAATAAATCAACTGCTATACATGTCGGTATTTGTAAGGACGTGCCTGTTGTGGTTGCAAACGTTACTATTTTAACAGACTTTGTTATTCTTGATATTCCCGAGAACGATAGTATGTCTATTATTCTTGGAATACCCTTTTTGAATACTGCAGGGGCTGTTATTGATTGCACCAAAGGCAATGTCACTTTTCATGTTAATGGTAATGAGCATACAATACACTTTCCGAGGAAACAACCTCAAGTTCACAGTAAAACTCTATTGGAAAAATTTCAACTATTACTATTGGAGGTTTTGAATTTCCTCTTCCTATTGTCAAGAAGAAATATGATATTCTTATTATTGGGGACATGCATATCCCCGTTGAGGTAACTTAGTGTTATTCGAAAATTCTCTGGTTTCATGTTATTCGAAATGAGTTTGTTAACAAGACCTGATCAACCTTGGTAGTGGATTCCTTTTGATGAGCATGAGATGGATGAATTTAGAAAACACAACTCTTTGTACCCTCCTTTTACCTTTTGTTATTTATATTAAATAAAGCAAAAATAGCATTTTTCTGTCTGTTTTCTGAATTATCAATGCAATAAAAAATGCCCCAAAAATAAAAGTTCTCCAAATGCCCTGAAAATTAAATATGATTTTTCTAGAATATTTGAGAATATCTGGCACTGAGAACACAACAGGGGGAGCAAGCACCTGGCCATGAGGGTCGAGGGCGCGCCCACCCCCTGGGCGCGCCCCCTGCCTCATGGGCCCACGGTGGCTCCCCTCCACTTATTCCAACTACCACACACTCCTTCCTCCCACAAAAATTACCAACCAGCTCAAACCCGAGTCCAAGCTCATCTTGCTGCCATTTCCCATCTCCTTGCTCAAAGCTCCATTCACAAAACCGCTTTGGGGGATTGTTCTTTGGTATGTGACTCCTCCAATGGTCCAATTAGTTTTTGTTCTAGTGCTTTATTCATTGCAAATTTTTGCTGCTTAGGTGACCTTGTTCTTGAGCTTGCATGTCAAATTCATATGGTCGAAAGTAGTTTTAATGCATGATATATCCTCTAGGCACTTGTGGGAGTAGTTGCTATCAATTTTGTTGAGTTTGGTTCACTTTTATTTTGAAGTTACTAAAAATTTCAGAAAATTTTCAGAGGAAGAAATATGTTTAGGAAAATGTACCAAGGTGGTCCTTCAAGGAAGAAAGGACCCAGACTCGCAATACGCGATGCCGACGATGAACCACCGAGGGAAGCTCAGGTGCGGGCTTGTGAATGGCCGTCAGAGGACTTTATGGATCGAGCAGGAATCAAGGAAGAATTTAACGTGTATGTGCGTAATGCCGATCTTGAGAGCTTCGAGGTAGATAAGTGCCGCCAATATCACCATCTCACTGATTCCTTTGTGAGAAGGTTTGAATTTTCATCATCACGCAATTCTCAAACTATCTTATTTGATCTTTATGAAAATGCTTATACTATGGACTTAGAGGATTTTAATACTGCTTGCAAACTTCCACAATGGGGCAGCACTAGTGAGCCTCGCAAATCTGAGTTTAGAGATTTTCTTGCTAGTATAACTGTGGGGGAATCTAGAGATATAACACAAGCTACCATAGGGAGCATTCATTTTCCTGCTATACATTATTTTTCTCTCTTCATAGGTAGGTGCATAAATGGTAAGGATGAAGAATGTCACATGTGTGTCCATGACCTTAATGTTCTCAGGAGTGCTGTATTAGGAGATAAACATTATAATTTGGGAGCCATTGTTGCACGTAGGTTGCATAATAATAGATTTAATGGAGATCTCTTTGGTGGAATTTATGCAACCCATCTAGCTAATTTCCTTGATATACCTATACATGGGTATGGTATTGAGTTGCCTCCTGTTTATTTAGATTATGAGGCTATGGTTCGTCATCAGTTTGTTGAGAGGAATGATTAGTTTCTCTAGTACCGACTAATCTTTGACAGACGACACACCTATCACGTCGCTCTCCCTACTCCTACTTTCTTTGACTTTCAGGCAAAAGGGAGATATGTCATAACCAGGGAAGAGGCGAACGAGTATGAGAGGAGGACCGAGACAGCTAGCATCCACACTGCAGCCCACGATGTAATAGCCGCTCCATCTCAATATGACCCCAACTACAACTTGGATATCCGCCAGGCCAGCCGTGGCCATAGACCAACTTAGGCCAAAAGCCTAAGCTTGGGGGAGTACGTATTTCTCACCGACATTACATTCTTGTTCACACACTCATTGCTAGATGTCGATGCTCATACTTTTTCGTTGTATCATCCATGCTAGTTTATTTCCTTTTTATGCTTTCTTCTTGTGTGTTTAATAAACCTTAAGAAAAACCAAAAAATTAGTTGTAGCTTTTAGCTAGTTTTAATTTCCATGCTTGTAGTAGTAATTAAAAAGAAAACCCAAAAAGATTTTCTATTCTTCTTTTGCTTGTTGGGAGCTTTCCCGTGTAAATAGTTTTATTTCTTTTCTTTTCTTTGGGGGTCGATAGGAGAAGACCATGATTAAATTGTTGAAGTGGCTCTTATATGCATTATTGTTGATCTGACAAAGAGCCCATATTGCCTTGTCTTCTCTCTTGAATTGAATGCTTGCAGATTCCAGCTTAGTCCAATGCACGTGCACTATTATTATTATCCACACTATTCGGTCGTGCAAGTGAAAGGCAATAATGATGATTATATGATGAACTTATTGAGATGAGAAAAGCTGGTATGAACTCGACCTCTTTTTTTGTAAATATGATTAGTTCATCGTTCCTGATCAACCTATTATGAATAAACATGTTTGCAATGACAATTAGAGATTATAGTTGCTTATGCCATGCTTAATTAGCTAGGAGCTTATAATGGTTTACCTTGTGTGCCAACATGCTATTAAAATGGTTGTGATGTGGTATGATAGGGTGGTATCCTCTTTTAAACGATTTGAGTAGCTTGACTTGGCACATGTTCACGCATGTAGTTGAAACAAAATTAGCATAGCCTCTACGATATTTATGTTCATGGTGCATTATATCCTACTCATGCTTGCATTTGGTGTTGATTAATTTTAATGCATGTTCATGACTGTTGTTGCTCTCTAGCTGGTCGCTTCCCAGTCTTTTGCTAGCCTTCACTTGTACTAAGCGGGAATACTGCTTGTGCATTCAAATCCATAAACCCCAAAGTTGTTCCATATGAGTCCACCATACCTACCTATATACGGTATCTACCTGCCGTTCCAAGTAAATTTGTATGTGCCAAACTCTAAACCTTCAAATAAATATCCTGTTTTGTATGCTCGAATAGCTCATGTATCAACTAGGGCTGTCCGTATCTTCCATGTTAGGCGGGTTATTCTCAAGAGGAGTGGACTCCACTCCTCACTCACGAGAAAATGGCTGGTCAACGGGATGCACAGTCCCATGCTTTATGCAAATCAAATCAAAATAATTGCAAACAAAACTCCCCCGGGACTCTTGTTAGTTGGAGGCACTCATTGTTTCGAGCAAGCCATGGATTGATGCTTGTTGGTGGAGGGGGAGTATAAACTTTACCATTCTGTTTGGGAACCGCCTATAATGTGTGTAGCATGGAAGATATCGCCATCTCTTGGTTGTTATGTTGACAATGAAAGTATACCACTCAAAATATTATTCATATCTATTTCAAAACCGAGCTCTGACACCTCTACAAATCCCTGCTTCCCTCTGCGAAGGGCCTATCTATTTACTTTTATGTTGAGTCATCATCCTCTTATTAAAAAGCACCAGTTGGAGAGCACCACTGTCATTTGCATCCATTACTGTTAGTTTACATTGAGTATGACTTGACTGGATCTCTTTTACCATGAATTACATTGTCTAGTCAGTCCTTGATCTTTAAAAGTGCTTTGCATTTATGTTTTGCGGTCTCAGAAAGGGCTAGCAAGATACCATCTTGTTATATCATATCATGATTGTTTTGAGAAAGTGTTGTCATCCGAGATTTATTATTATTGCTCACTAGTTGATTATGTCATTGATATGAGTAAACATGACACCTAAATGTTATTGTGAATATGGTTAGTTCATAATCTTTGCTGAAAACTTGAATGCTAGCTTTACATATTTACAACAACAAGAGCAAACAGAGTTTGTAAAAGTGTTTCTTTATCACTTTCAGTTTATCAACTGAATTGCTTGAGGACAAGCAAAGGTTTAAGCTTGGGGGAGTTGATACGTCTCCGTCGTATCTACTTTTCCAAACACTTTTGCCCTTGTTTTCGACTCTAACTTGCATGATTTGAATGGAACTAACCCGGACTGACGCTATTTTCAGCAGAATTGCCATGGTGTTATTTTTGTGCAGAAATAAAAGTTCTCGGAATGACCTGAAAATCCACGAAGAATTATTTTGGAATATATAAAAAATACTGGAAGGAAGATCCACGTCAGGGGGGCCTCCACGTGTCCACGGGGGTGGGGGCGCGCCCTACCCCCCTGGGCGCGCCCCCTGCCTCGTGGGCCCCTTGACGCTTCACCGACCTCAACCTGGACTCTATATATTCACATTCAGGGAGAAAAAACCAGGGAGAAGGATTCATCGCGTTTTACGATATGGAGCCGTCGCCAAGCCCTAAACTCTCTCGGGAAGGATGATCTGGAGTCCGTTTGGGGCCCCAGAGAGGGGAATCCATCGCCATCGCCATCATCAACCATCCTCCATCACCAATTTCATGATGCTCACCGCCGTGCGTGAGTAATTCCATCATAGGCTTGCTGGACGGTGATGGGTTGGATGAGATTTATCATATAATCCAGTTAGTTTTGTTAGGGTTTGATCCCTAGTATCCACTATGTTCTGAGATTGATGTTGCTATGACTTTTCTATGCTTAATGCTTGTCACTAGGGCCCGAGTGCCATGATTTCAGGTCTGAACCTATTATGTTTTCATCAATATATGAGATTTCTTGATCCTATCTTGCAAGTCTATAGTCACATATTATGTGTTATGATCCGCTAACCCCGAAGTGACAATAATCGGGATACTTACCGGTGATGGCCGTAGTTTGAGGACTTCATGTATTCACTATGTGTTAATGCTTTGTTCCGGTACTCTATTAAAAGGAGGCCTTAATATCCCTTAGTTTCCATCAGGACCCCGCTGCCACGGGAGGGTAGGACAAAAGATGTCATGCAAGTTCTTTTCCATAAGCACGTATGACTATATTCAGAATACATGCCTACATTACATTGATGAACTGGAGCTAGTTCCGTGCCACCCTAGGTTATGACTGTTACATGATGAACCGCATCCGGCATAGTTCTCCATCACCGATCCATTGCCTACGAGCTTTTCATATATTGTTCTTCGCTTATTTACTTTTCCGTTGCTATTATTATCATCACTATAAAACACCAAAATATTACTTTTGCTATTGTTACCTTTTACCAACGTTACCACTACTATCATATTACTTTGCTACTAAACACTTTGTTGAAGATACTAAGTTTCCAGGTGTGGTTGAATTGACAACTCGGCTGCTAATACTTGAGAATATTCTTTGGCTCCCCTTGTGTCGAATCAATAAATTTGGGTTGAATACTCTACCCTCGACAACTATTGCGATCCCCTATACTTGTGGGTTATCACAGGCCTACTGCCTGGGATCCTCCTAAACTACTCCTGGTCATCGGCGGCCTGCACGTAGTAGTAGGCACCCTCGGTACAGTAGGGGTCGTCGTCGATGGTGGCGTCTGGCTCCTGGGCTCCAACATCTGGTCGTAGCAACCGGGTATAGAAAGGGGGAAAGGGGGGAGCAAAGCAACCATGAGTACTCATCCAAAGTACTCGCAAGCAGGGATCTACACTACATATGCATTGGTACCAATGAAATGGGTAGTATTTGTGGACTGAACTACAGAATGCCAGAACAAGAGGGGGATAGCTAGTCCTATCGAAGACTATGCTTCTGGCAACCTATATCTTGAAGCATGTAGAAGAGAGTAGCTGGTAAGTTCACCAAGTATCAACGTATAGCATAATCCTATCCGGCGATCCTCCCCTCGTCGCCCTGTGGGAAAGCGACCATCGGGTTGTATCTGGAACTTGTAAGAGGTGTGTTTTATTAAGTATCCAGTTCTAGTTGTCAGAAGGTCAAAGTACAACTCCGGGTCGTCCTTTTACCGAGGGACACGACTATTCGAATAAATAAACTTCCTTGCAAGGGTGCACCACATTACCCAACACACTCAATCCCTTTGGCCGGGCACACTTTCCTGGGTCATACCCGGCCTCAGAAGATCAATACGTCGCAGCCCTACCTAGGCACAACAAAGAGGTCAGCACGCCAGTCTAAATCCTAAGCGTGCAGGGGTCTGGGCCCATTGCCCATTGCACACCTGCATGTTGTGTACGTGGCCGGTGAGCAAACCTAGCAACCTCCATTACAAAGGAAGTTGCGTTAGGCGGTCCAACCCAGCGCACGTTTGATTGCCTGGCTTAATAGGGATGATAGACTAGCGTGCACAGCTTGGAGTAATTTCAGGATGGGTGACCGACTGGGAAGTTGCTCCCGGGTGCGCATGAGTGAGGACAAAGTGTGCAGAAAAGACTAGTATTGATCTGTGAGGCTAGTCTAGATCCCGCCAGGAGTAACGACCACCGGCGGGTGTGTCTGGGGCGTTACAGCGCGCCGCTCAGTCGCTGATGTCAAGAAGGCTTCGGCTGATACCACGACGTCGAGTGCCCATAACTGTCCCTGCGTAGTTGGTTAGTGCATATAGACCAGTGGACAGACTCAGATCAAATATCCAGATCTCGTTAAGCATGTTATTTTAAAGTAACTGCAGGCGCCGACTAGGGACCAGGCCCACCTGTCTCCTAGGTGGTCGCAATCTGCCCTATCGCTCTACCACAAAGTAACCATAAGGGGGCTGCCGGGAACCCAGGCTCACTACTACCTAGGTGGAACCACCTGCCCCTTCAGCCCCCATCTCCGAATCATCAACATAGATAATGTAAAAGTATATAGTATATGTGCCAGTGATCACCTCCCAAAGTGATCACGGCCCAGTAGTATAGCATGGCAAACGGACAAGAGTGTAAGGCCACTGATGATAAACTAGCAACCTATACTAAGCATTTAGGATTGCAGGTAAAGGTATCAACAGTAGTAATAAGGACATGCTATGCACCAGTATAGGATCAAACCGATGAAACCGTAACACTACTTTAATGCAAGAAGTAGAGGGAAAGAGTAGGCGATATCAGGATGAACAAGGGGGGTTGGCTTGCCTGGTTGCTCTAGCAAGAAGGAGGGGTCGTCGTCGATGTAGTTGATCACAGGGGTATTGACAGCGATCTCGGGGTCTACCAGAAAGAAGTAACGGAGGGGGGACATAATAAATAACAGAGCAATCAAAGCATCACAAAGCATAACATGGCAATACGCGGTGCTATGGGTGACCTAACGCAGTAGTAGGCGATACCGGCGAAGGGGGAAAACATCTAGGAAAGTATTTCCGGTGTTTCGCGTTTTCGGACGAACGGACCGGAGCGGGAAGGTTGCAGGTTCGCTATGCTAGGGACATGCGGCGGATGAACGGACTGCATATTCGGATTTGTCACGTTTTTCTGGTCAACTTTCATGTATAAAGTATTTTCATCTGACTTACAAATTATTTTATATTAATTTTCAAAGTTTAATCAATTTCTGAAATTCTGGAATTTATTATTAATTTGAAATTTAGTTGAAAAAATGCTAGGTGTACACCAGAAGTGTGCCGAGAAACGCAACAAAGAGGCTGATTGGTGGGGTCAGTGAGCTGAGTCAGCAGCCCAGTCAGCAGTCAACAGTTTGACTGCTGACTGGTCAACTAGGTCAAAGAGACCCACATGTCATTGACTAGGTCAAATCTAGTCAGCAATTTGACTGGGCAACTAGACAGTGGGGCCCATATGTCAGTGGCACCTATTATATTTAAAAGGGTATTTAGTAAATGGATCCCACACGTCATAAACTTTATAGGCTAACTAATTAATTAATTAAACTAACTAATTACAGGGACCCCACTTGGCATAGACTAAATTAGCCCCTAAGTAATTTGTCCTAATCCTAATTAAACATGGCCGTCCATGCTAGGCACCAGTACAACGGGTTGTGCATGGCTGGCTCACACGCACGCACGACGCACGGTGGCTACGACCACTCGGCGAGCAGCGGCTTGAACTTGAGCGGCCGCCGGCGACAGCAGCTAGGAACGTTAGCAGTAGAGCAGCAGCAAGAGGCAGCAGTAGTAAATAGCAGCAGAGCAGCAGCGATGGCAGCAGCAGCAGTAAGAGGAGGCAACTGTGGCAGCAGCAAGCAGAGAGCAGCGCGGGCATGGCAACAGCTAACAACAACGCACGGGGGTAGTAGCGGCTGCGGGTGGCGCTCGGCCATGGGTGATGAAGCCATGTACCTAGGGTAGGGGCACGGGCCTGTCCAAAGAGCCCTACCCTGGGACATCCCTAGGAGAAGTCACCTTTCAATCGACTTGAAGGTATCCCACTCGACGGGTTCAAGACACTCGACCAAGAAGCCATCACTCGACCATGAAGCCAACCACTCGACTACCAGGAGGCCTATAGTCACTCCGAAGGCAAACAGTCAGCTGTTAAGTAGTCTTTATGGTCATTATAGCACTTTATCAGGGGCGTTACCGGTAACGCTCGACCTTAAATGTACCTTAAAACCCTGCATTACTGAGGGCAGGAGGGGGCCGGCGAACTCTATATAAGCCACCCCCTCCTCAGTATGAAGGGTTCGCACCCCTGTATTTCACACGCGCATAATCCAGTCGACCGCCTCCGGGCTCCGAGACGTAGGGCTATTACTTCTTCCGAGAAGGGCCCGAACTCGTAAACCTTGCGTGCTTACAACTTCTCCATAGCTGAGATCTTTCCTCTCCATACTTACCCCCCTACATCACTGTCAGAGTTAGAACCACGACAGTTGGCGCCCACCGTGGGGCCGGAATCTTAGCGCCAGATTGGAGAAGTTGCGATTTTTCTGATCCCTTTGATCATGGTTTCGTGCGGAGTTTTGGTGGAGGGCCGTGACATCCGCCTCGGCGCGCTCACGTTCATCGCCGACGACTCCGCCTGGCTTCAGGAGGCGCCACTCGACATCGACGCGCTCCCCGTCCGCGGTGCGACGCATTTCCGCGCATGCGTTCATGGCGTCCTCCTGCGGCAACCGTCGACCCAGTATCGGTCGGCCCCCATATCGTCTCCCCGCTCTGTCTCCCACCGACTCAAGCGCTCCGGTCGGTCGAGACTTCAGAGGTGGGTGAGGCATGCCGTGGCTCACCAGTCGGCCGCCCCGCAAGTCACGGCAATCGAGCCCGACGAATCCCTCTACGGCCTGTTCGACTGGCTCCGCGGAGACCGCATCCGAGTGCGACAGCAGCGACCCAGCGGCTGAGATTCTGGCGGTCGATGGAACGCACAGTCCTCCCGGTTTCCCTCGCGCTGATGGAGGCGCGGGTGGGGGTGACCCGTCGCATCCCCACGATGAGTATCTCCCCGAACCTCTCACGTCATTACAGTGAGAGGAGCTTCGCCGCCGGAACATGGACGCACTCCGCACTCCTATCGTCGGAGAGGCCCCCGAGGCCCGGGCCTTGGAGGACGCGCACTTGGCTAACTTGGCCGAGCGCACTCGACTGGAGAATCTCCAGCGAGCACTCGACGAGAAAGCGCGTCAGCAGGCTCCCGAGTCTAGTCGACGCCAGCTCTTCCCGCCGACGCAGGTATACCGAACCCCAGTTCAGAATTTGGCCGCCGCGGCCCGTATAGCAGAATCGATTCAGCCCTCCCAGTCGGAGGCTGGCAGGGGCTTGTTGCAGATCAGAGCGTTGCTCCGGGCGGCGGGAAACCAGAATTCCGCAGTTTCTCAGTCGCGGAATAGGATCCACAGTCGATCCGTTGCAACAGATACAGTCCAGTCGGCTCACAGCCCGAGGTCGCCCCCGAGGCGTGAGGGATGTGGTGGCCGGCATGATCAGTACAGAAGGAATGAGCAGTATGATCACCGATCCGATCGTGATGATCGACGTCGAGTGCCAACCCCTCCCCCGAGGAGTGGGTCATATGCGCCTCGACATCGAGATGACAGGCACCCTCATAGCATTGGCCAGAGGATTCCAGTCGACCCCAAGGACCCAGGCTTTGACGCGAGATCTGTCCTCGTTCAAGGTTTGGTTGACAGGAACAGGGCTCATCGGGAAGGCCAGAACAGAGATGCGCCCGCCAGCAGCAGAGTACGTGTTTCAGGGCCAGAGTGTTTCAGTCGAGCCATCAGGGCCGCAGTGATTCCTCCCAACTTTCGATTGACGACTGGAGTCAGCAAGTTCACCGGTGAGTCTAAGCCTGACACTTGGCTCGAAGATTACCGAGTGGCTGTGCAGATTGGTGGTGGCAATGATGAGGTGGCCATGAAGCATTTGCCTCTCCTGTTAGAGGGCTCGGCCAGAGCGTGGCTGAATCAGTTAGCACCCAGCAGCATCTACACTTGGGAGTATCTCTCTCGAGTGTTTGTCACAACCTTTGAGGGAACATGCAAGCGACCCTCAAGCCTTACAGAATTGCGGTCTTGCGTGCAGAAGCCGAGTGAAACTCCGAGGGATTACATCCAGATGTGGATCACTTTGCACCACACAGTTGAGAACGTACCGGATCACCAAGCAGTTTGTGCCTTTAAAGAAGGTGCCAAGAACAGAGAGTTGAAACTGAAGTTCGGTCCGACTGGAGAAATGTCCCTGAATTGGATGATGGAAATTGCCACCAAATACGCTAACGGAGAAGATGAAGATCGGCTCCGGAGTGGCAAGCAGAAAGCAGCCGCCCAGGAAACCGGAGGCAATTCCAGTCGGAAGCAGAAGCGGAAGGCCGAGCCAGCCGCCCCTGGGGAGGCCCTGGCCGTAACCCAGGGAAATTTCAAGGGAAAACCCAAAGGCCCCTGGAAGCCCAAGAAAGTCAAGGATCAAGATGGAAATGATGTTTTGGATCTGCCATGTCACATCCACACCAAGAAAGATGAAGAGGGTAATTTTATTTACCCAAAGCATACCACTCGATAGTGCCGGCTCCTGATCCAGCAGTTTCAGGGAAAACAGCCCAAAGATAAGGAAAAAGAGTCGGACAGAGTTGAGGACAAGGAAGATAGCGACGATGGATACCCCCAAATCAATTCCACCCTGATGATTTTTGCTGATGTCGAAAGCAAAAGTCGACTGAAAGTCATTAACCGTGAGGTGAATATGGTTGCTCCGGCGACACCCAGTTATCTGAAGTGGTCTCAGACTGCCATCACATTCGACCAGTCCGATCACCCTACGCACATTGCCACCCCTGGGAGGCAAGCTTTGGTGGTCGACCCAGTTGTCGAAGGCACTCGACTGACCAAAGTCCTGATGGATGGTGGCAGTGGCCTGAACATATTGTATGCTGAAACATTGAAAGGGATGGGCATTCCGATGTCCAGGCTCAGCGCCAGCAACATGAGCTTCCACGGAGTCATTCCTGGAAAGAAAGCCGAGTCACTCGGCCAGATTGCTCTCGACGTGGTTTTCGGTGATTCAAAGAATTACCGCAAGGAAAAGTTGACATTTGAGGTTGTGGACTTCCAAAGTGCTTATCATGCTATTCTGGGCCGGCCAGCTTATGCACGCTTCATGGCTCGACCGTGCTACGTGTATCTCAAGATGAAGATGCCCGGCCCCAAAGGTGTGATCACCGTTACAGGCAATCGGAAGAAAGCAGAGGAGTGTTTTCAGAAAGGATCAAAGATCGCTGATGCTCAGATGTCAGTAGTCGAACTGCAAGAGTACCAGAAGACTGCTGATCCGAGTGAATTGCTGCGAGCCAAGAAGCCAGCTTCAGAATCAGCTTTTCAGTCGTCCGGTGAAACTAAGCCAGTTCACATTCACCCGACCGACCCCAATGCCGCCCCGACTCACATCTCAATGACGCTCGACTCCAAATAGGAAGAAGCGCTCATCCAGTTCCTCCGTGAGAACTGGGACATCTTCGCATGGAAGCCCTCTGACATGCCTGGAGTTCCCAGGGGGCTGGCTGAGCACCGTCTACGAGTTGACCCGAAGTTCAAGCCTGTGAAAGAACATCTTCGACGGTCCGCCGTCCAGAAGAGGAAAGCTATTGGCGAGGAGGTGGCTCGGCTCTTAGCAGCGGAGTTCATCCGAGAGATTTACCACTCCGAGTGGCTCGCCAATGTTTCCATGGTCCCCAAGAAGGACAAGTCACTTCGCATGTGCATTGACTTTAAACACATCAATCGGGCCTGCCCGAAAGATCATTTCCCTCTCCCCCGCATCGACCAGGTGGTCGACTCGACCGCGGGGTGTGAGCGTTTGTCTTTTCTAGATGCTTATTCAGGGTACCATCAGATCCATCTGTATGGACCCGACGAGATCAAAACGGATTTCATCACCCCATTCGGGTGCTTCTGTTACATCACCATGCCCTTCGGCCTCAAGAATGCTGGAGCCACGTTCATGAGGATGATTCAGAAGTGTTTGCTCACTCAGATCAGTCGGAACGTAGAAGCATACATGGATGATATTGTGGTTAAGTCACGGAAAGGCTCCGACCTACTGACTGACCTTGCCGAAACCTTTGCTAACCTCAGGAGATATGATATCAAGCTCAATCCATCAAAGTGCACATTCGGAGTTCCAGGTGGAAAGTTACTCGGTTTCCTCGTTTCTGAACGAGGAATCGACGCCAATCCCGAGGAAGTCAGCACCATACTACGGATGAAGCGCCCTGTGCGTGTACACGATGTCCAGAAGCCTGCAGGTTGCTTGGCCGCTCTAAGTCGATTCATTTCTCATCTCGGTGAAAAGGCGTTGCCCCTTTACCGACTGATGAAGAAGTCTGATGAGTTCGAGTGGACTCCAGAAGCTGATGCAGCGTTTGCAGAGCTCAAAGCTCTACTCTCCACCCAGCCGGTGCTTGCTGCCCCAATCAGTAAAGAGCCTCTGCTGCTTTACATTGCGGCCATGGGACAAGGTGTCAGTACAGTACTTACGGTCGAGCGAGAAGAGGAAGGAAAGGCCTTCAGAGTTCAGCGCCCAGTATATTATGTGTCTGAAGTTTTGACTCCTTCGAAGCAAAGATATCCCCATTACCAGAAGCTCGTATATGGGATTTACATGACCACGAAGAAGGTTGCACACTAATTCTCTGACCATTCCATTACAGTCGTCAGCGACGCTCCACTATCAGAGATTTTGCACAACAGAGATGCAACTGGTCGAGTGGCTAAGTGGGCGATTGAACTCCTTCCCCTAGATATCAAGTTTGAAGCAAAGAAGGCTATCAAGTCCCAAGCAATTGCAGATTTCATCGCCGAGTGGATTGAACAGCAACTTCCGACTCAAGTTCACTCGGAGCACTGGAACATGTTCTTCGATGGATCTAAGATGCTGAATGGTTCCGGTGCTGGGGTAGTATTGGTCTCCCCCCGAGGAGATAAGCTCAGATACGTTCTCCAGATTCACTTCGATTCCTCCAACAATGAAGCAGAATATGAAGCACTCTTGTACGGGTTGCGCATGGTCATTTCACTCGGCGTCCGGCGCCTCATGGTCTACGGCGACTCAGATTTGGTGGTTAATCAGGTGATGAAGGAGTGGGACGTCAGTAGCCCAGCGATGACTAGCTATTGCAACGCAGTAAGAAAGCTAGAAAAGAAATTCAAGGGGTTAGAGATTCATCACATCCCCGACTGAAAAATCAAGCAGCGGATGATCTGGCAAAGATAGGCTCCAAGAGAGAAGCCATTCCCAGCAATGTGTTTTTGGAGCACATCTGCTTGCCGTCAGTCCAGGAGGATCCTTTCACAGAAGAAGCCCCGCAACCGAAAAGTGCCACAGATCTGACTAAAGTCGAAACTCCTGCTGTGGTCGACCTAGTCATGGAGGTCTTGGCTATCACTCCCGACTGGACGGTACCATACATCGCATATATCTTAAGGAAAGAACTCCCGGAGGACGAGGAAGAGGCTCGATAGATCGTCCGCCGATCCAAGGCCTTCACAGTCATAAAGGGACAATTGTATAGGGAAAGCGCGACTGGAATCGGTCAGAAGTGCATAACACCAGAAGAGGGTCAGATGATCCTTGATGATATCCACTCGGGGACCTGTGGTCACCATGCGTCCTCTCGGACCATTGTGGCTAAAGCATACCGAGCGGGATTTTACTGGCCAAGAGCAAATGAGATGGCAAAAGAGATAGTCGACAAGTGTGGAGGCTGCCAGTTCTACTCCAACATGTCACACAAGCCTGCATCAGCCCTGAAGACCATTCCACTCGTCTGGCCCTTTGCTGTCTGGGGACTGGACATGGTCGGTCCACTGAGAATAGGCAGGAGCGGATTCACGCATGTGCTTGTGGCAGTCGACAAGTTCACCAAAGGGATTGAAGCCAAGCCTATCAAAAATCTCGATGCTTGCACTGCTATCAGTTTCGTCAGAGGGCTAACATTCAGATATGGGGTCCCGCATAGCATCATCACTGACAATGGGTCAGACTTCGATTCAGACGAGTTCAGAGCTTTTTGCGCCTCTCAAGGCACACAAGTCGACTACGCGTCGGTCGCGCATCCCCAGTCGAATGGACAAGCTGAAAGAGCAAATGGTCTGATTCTCAAAGGACCGAAGCCTCGACTGATGCGTGATCTCAAGCACGCAGCAGGCGCTTGGGTCGACGAGCTTCCGTCAGTTTTGTGGGGACTGAGGACCACCCCGAACCGGTCGACTGGAAGAACGCCGTTCTTTCTGGTTTACGGAGCCAAAGCCGTCCTGCCGAGTGATCTACTTCACAACGCCCCCAGAGTCGAGCTTTATAACAAAGACGAAGCAGAGCAAGCCCGGCAAGACGCAGTCGACCTCCTAGAGGAGGAGAGGGAAATGGCTATGATCAGATCGACCATCTATCAGCATGACTTGCGTCGATTCCATGCCAAAAATGTGAAGAGCTGAGCCTTCCAAGAAGGAGATTTGGTCCTCCGAGTGGATCAATAGAAAGCACACAAACTTGCTCCTACTTGGGAAGGCCCCTTCATCGTCACCAGAGTCCTCCACAATGGAGCGTATCACCTCTACAATGTTGATCGCCAGATCAACGAGCCACGAGCTTGGAATGCGGAATTGCTCCGCCCCTTTTACACTTGAGTTCTCCCTTGGACGAGATGTAATAAGAAAAAAAAATTTGCAGTTCATTTTTACCAAAGACAAGAGTGTCCCAATAATTGCTGTCACTCTTGTTTGCATACGAAATCCCCCAGTGGGTGACTTAGCTGCGAATCCGTTTCGCCTAAGTTTGAAAAATCCTACCGAGTGGAGAGCAATCCTCCCACTCGGGGGCTTAGCTGCAGTCCGGTACTCGCCTAAGTTCTCCCACTTAGAGGCTTAGCTGCACTCAGGCACTCGCCTAAGTTTGAAAAAATCCTACCGAGTGGAGAGCAATCCTCCCACTCGGGGGCTTAGCTGCAGTCCGGTACTCGCCTAAGTTCTCCCACTTAGAGACTTAGCTACAGTCAACCACTCGCCTAAGTTTGAAAAAATCCTACCGAGTGGAGAGCAATCCTCCCACTCGGGGGCTTAGCTGCAGTCCAGTACTCGCCTAAGTTCTCCCACTTAGAGACTTAGCTGCAGTCAGGCACTCGCCTAAGTTTGAAAAAATCCTACCGAGTGGAGAGCAATCCTCCCACTCGGGGGCTTAGCTGCAGTCCAGTACTCGCCTAAGTTCTCTCACTTAGAGACTTAGCTGCAGTCAGGCACTCGCCTAAGTATTTGAAAATCCTACCGAGTGGAGAGCAATCCTCCCACTCGGGGGCTTAGCTGCAGTCCAGTACTCGCCTAAGTTCTCCCACTTAGAGACTTAGCTGCAGTCAGGCACTCGCCTAAGTTTGAAAAAATCCTACCGAGTGGAGAGCAATCCTCCCACTCGGGGGCTTAGCTGCAGTCCAGTACTCGCCTAAGTTCTCCCACTTAGAGGCTTAGCTGCAGTCAGGCACTCGCCTAAGTTTGAAAAAATCCTACCGAGTGGAGAGCAATCCTCCCACTCGGGGGCTTAGCTGCAGTCCAGTACTCGCCTAAGTTCTCCCACTTAGAGGCTTAGCTGCAGTCAAGCACTCGCCTAAGTGATTAGAAATCCTACCGAGTGGAGAGCAAACCTCCCACTCGAGGGCTTAGCTGCAGCCCAGCGCTCGCTTAAGTGTTTAAAAATCCTACCGAGTGGACAGCAAACCTCTCACTCGGAGGCTTAGCTGCAGCCCAGTGCTCGCCTAAGTACAGGACACAACCCAATCCGCAAGTCGACTGCTACCTTCTCCTTCGGAGCTGCGCCGCAAATACAAGGTTATTCCGAGTGAAGATCAAGTTCCACTCGACGAATCAAACCATGAAGATATTCAACGAGAAATCAAGATCAGATAAAGCCTAAAAGGTCCCAGACCTCAGATCAAAGTACTCGAGCCCTTGGCTCGGCGGAGTTTAACGGTTACAAATCCACTCGGCATTCCGAGGCAAATTTAAAGTGAAGCATAAAAGTTTTTCATTCCTCAAGAGGAGGACTGGAAGGGGCGACGAACTTGTCCAAGTCGATCCCGTCTGCAATACGAGTGGCAGCAGCAATGAAAGTCTCCATGAAGTCTTGAAAGTTGTGCTTCCTGGTATTGGCAACTTGGATGGTGGCCAGCTTTTCTTCTCGCGCCTCCTTGCAATGGACGCGGACCAGAGACAGAGCGACATCAGCACCACATCTAGCAGAAGATTTCTTCCATTCCGCCACTCGACCCGGGACTTCATCCAGTCGGACCATCAAGGACTCGAGGTCGTTCTGAAGCGTCGTTCTAGGCCAGAGTGATGTGTCGATCCGCGACATCGCAACCTTCAGCCGAGCAAGATAGTCAACAACGCTGGTAACACGAGACTCCAGTCGGAGCACGTTCATAGCAGCCTCGTCCTTCATGAGAGAATTGGCGGGATCCAAGCCTGGCTCCACTCGACTGGTTTCCTCTTTGAAGCTCTGGCAGAATTCTGCAAACACGATTCAAGAATAAGACAGTGGCCGTACGTGGGCTCGGTAACTACAAGACAGCCGGGTTGGAATAATTACCTTCGAGCATGACGAACAGCTTCTTGGCGAGTCCACCGAGATAAGCCTCCAGATCTTTTACCTTCCCCGCCAGCTCACCCGCCTTGTCGTGCAGAGCCATCTTTTCTTTCTTCAGTCGACTAGACTCTCGATTAGCTGTCTCGAGAGCAGTTTTTAGTCTGGAGTTCTCCTATTCAAGAGTTCCGACCGAAGCCAGTTTCTCTTCTGCGAGCTTCATTTTGCTCGAGGCCTCCTTCTGTGCCTCTGCAAGATCTTGATCCTTCTTCTTCAGAGCTTCCTCCAGTTTATCTACGGCGCGTCGAGTGGAACCAACATCAAGAATGGACAAGAAAGAAAAGCCACCCGTTAAGAATGGAGAACCTCACCAGCCATACCTTTTGCTTGTTCTTGCGCCTTCTTCAAATTCTCCTGAGCAAGCTTCAAGTTAAGGTTGAGCTGGATCTGCTGATTCTCCAACTCAGTATAGCGAGCTACAAGTTCGCAAGATTTCTGTAAAAAGAAAAATCAGTCGACAGACGTCCAAGACAAGTTGCTTCCGAGCAACCAAGAGACAATGATGACGTTTCTAAGACTACAGCCGAATCAAGAACATTCGACAGTAGTCTCTGGGACTACACCCAGTGGGTGCACTCAGCGTGCCCCCATTGTAAAAAAAAGAGTCGACTGCCCGCAGTCGACCGGATACAGTCCCACTCGACATGGCCTGACCAGACCGAGTGAAGAAATACAGCTACAGCAACACAATATAAAGACTACAGTCGACTGCCAGCAGTCCACCGTAGTCTTGGGGACTACACCCAGTGGGTGCACTTAGCGTGCCTCCACTCATCCAAGAATTGATAGACACACCAAGTGGGTGTACAGATACAAAGATCTTCGGAAAAGAGATCCTTCAAACAGCATATCATAACAGACCAAGTGTTGAGTCGACTGACCTGGACATTGCTCTGAAGAGCCGAGCTCGCGTCATAAGCTGTTTGGCTAGCCTCCCGAGCCACCTTCACTTGCTCCATCATGATCCCCGCCTGGCGTATAGCCTCTTTTGCAGCAGCCGCTTGATCCTCAGGGACGGGGTATGCGGCAAAAAGCGAAGACGGATCCGCAGTCGACGTCGAGGGCCGCACACTCGCCAGAGGAATGGCGAAGGTCACAGAAGCCCGAGTGGTGTCACCACCATCCCGAGCTATGGCCTCAGACGCCGGAGCGGATTGGGGGGTCTTGTCAGCCGACGCCCTCTTGTGCCTCCTCACTCTCAACGGATCGTTGTCGTCGTCATCCGGGAGGTCGATAATGTGAGGAGGGCTACAAGGGAAACATTCAATCGACCAGGGTTGCAATAAATGTTTAGTCGACTCAAAGCGGAACGTCAGTAATTGTACCAGGGTTGGAGGTAAGAGCATCCTCCATCTCTTGGTCGTCGTCCTTGGCGGAGATCTCAGAAGTAGCAGCACTGCAAGCCTCGAAAGTCAGTCGGTTGGCTCAATGGATCGACCAAGGATCCGTCCACGGTCGACAAAGGAAAAAAAGTTTTATTATTACCCAGAAATGGTGGGGACGGCCATCTTCATCTTGGGCAGAGCCTTGGGCGGCTTGGATGGCGCTGCGCGTGGGTGCTTGGGAGCCTTTCCAGTCGGCGTAGGAGAAGAGGTTCGAGGGCGTTTCGACGACTACCCAACAGGAGCAGTTGCCCTACCACGCTCCCGCACTGGATCGTGTGTGAGCTTGGATCGCCCCTCCGGGGGGGGGGGGGGGGGGGGGGGGGTTCAACCTCCTCCTCCTCTTCGCTGGAGTCGACGTCGTCGCCTCCCTCTCCTTCGCCGTCGGACTCCCACTCGCCTTGATCGTCCCCGCTCTCACCTCCGCTCGCCTCCCCTTCCTCAGTTGGCCCCTGTGCCCCGTTGGGCGTCGAGTACATCTCAGTAGTCGCCTGAAAAACAACAGACAAGACAAAGGTTAATCGACCAACTCAAAGAAGACCAATGAAGAAAAACAAGATCTCAGTCAGGAGCATAAAGACATACCTGGTCCACGTCATACGAGTTGTCGAGTGGAATTACCCTCCTGGCTCCTCGGGGGTTGTCCTTGTTTCCTGTGATGCTCGACAGCCACCCCTCCGGCATCTCATCAGTGACCTCCTCCGGGTGGATCCGAGTGGTGTCGTCGAGACCCGAGTACAGCCACATCGGGTGGTCACGAGCCTGGAGCGGTTGGATGCGCCTCCGGAGGAAGACCTCCAGCAAATCCATACCCGTCATGCCCTCACGGACAAGCTCAACCACTCGACCGGCCAGCACTTTGACTTGGGCCCTTTCCTCCGGCGCCACTTTCAGAGAAGCAGGTTTTTCAGCTCGGTCGAGTGAGAAAGGGGGGAGACCAGTCGACTGTCCTGGGGTCGCCTGGTCTTGACAGTAGAACCAGGTCGCCTGCCAGCCACGGATCGACTCCGGGAAAGTGATAGATGGAAAACAACTCTTTCCCCTCGTCTGGATCGCCAGGCCCCCGCACAGCTGGATCACCTGCGTCCTTTCATCACTCGACTTTGCCTTCTTGACCGATTGAGAACGGCAGGTAAAGATGTGCTTGAAGAGACCCCAATGGGGGCGACAACCCAAGAAACCCTCACACATGGAAATGAAAGCAGCGAGGTATACGATGGAGTTGGGAATGAAGTGGTGAAGCTGCGCTCCGAAGAAGTTCAGGAAGCTCCGAAAAAAAGGATGGGGCGGCAGAGAAAACCCACGGTCGACATGGGTGGCTAGGAGCACGCACTCACCGTCGCGGGGCTGAGGTTCGATCTCTCTCCCCGGGAGACGCGCGGCTTCGTGGGGAATGACCCCCCCTCGACCATGTCGTCAAGATCTTCTTGCCGGATCACCGACGGCATCCAATCGCCTTGGATCCAGCCTCGGGGCAGAGCAGACCTTGAGGAGGATCCGCCCCGAGCGGACCTCTTCCCTTTACCCTGCGCCGCCGCCTTCTTTGCGCGCTCCAGGGCAGATGTCTTGTCCTTCGCCATCGTCGCCGGCAAATCTTGCACGGACCCGCGGCGCTAGGGTGAGAATGGAGGTGGCGGAGGAACTCGCGAAGGGAGAGAGGAAGAAGGAAGCACACTGTTTGGAAACCCCGAGCCGGCAACTTATAAGGGGCCACTTCCGAGTGGCTGACTGGTAGGCCCAGGCTATCCAGTCAAATCCCGCAGCAGACGCGCGCGCAGTACGTGGCGAAAAAGGCGATGCGAGGATCGAGGAGCTTCCACTTTATCGCTTCCGATTACTGCGGCCGCTCCCGTCCCGCGCGCTTCCCGAAATCCGAATCCCGCGACACCCGCGGGCCGCAGAACAACTTGTTAAAACAGAATACCCCGCTCGCGCCGACACTCGGTATGTCACACATAAGGAAATTCACTCGACGAAAGGCCTGGAATGGATCAAGGCGACTGAAAGAGGTTGATGATGTCATCCGTGACGGTTGGCCCAAAACGAGGCGCTCACGTAGCCCAAAGAACCAGTCGGAAAGATCTCCAACTCTTTCCCCACTCTAACCTCGATCCATTCGGGGGCTAATGATGAAGCCATGTACCTAGGGTAGGGGCACGGGCCTGTCCAAAGAGCCCTACCCTGGGACATCCCTAGGAGAAGTCACCTTTCAATTGACTTGAAGGTATCCCACTCGACGGGTTCAAGACACTCGACCAAGAAGCCATCACTCGACCATGAAGCCAACCACTCGACTACCAGGAGGCCTATAGTCACTCCGCAGGCAAACGGTCAGCTGTTAAGTAGTCTTTATGGTCATTATAGCACTTTATCAGGGGCGTTACCAGTAACGCTCGACCTTAAATGTACCTTAAAACCCTGCATTACTGAGGGCAGGAGGGGGCCGGCGAACTCTATATAAGCCACCCCCCTCCTCGGTATGAAGGGTTCGCACCCCTATAATTCACACACGCACAATCCAGTCGACCGCCTCCGGGCTCTGAGACGTAGGGCTATTACTTCTTCCGAGAAGGGCCCGAACTCGTAAACCTTGCATGCTTACAACTTCTCCATAGCTGAGATCTTGCCTCTCCATACTTACCCCCCTACATCACTGTCAGAGTTAGAACCACGACAATGGGCGCGCAAGCAGACGTAGGGCGCGGGCAACAGCGAGCATGACCAGACGCAGGCCGGCGCGAGCGCGCAAGAGCACAACCAAGGCGAGCTCGGGGACGATGGCTTTCGTGTGGTCGGGCAGCAGCGGGCGCGGCGAGCGAGCCGCTGTAGGTGGCAGCTGATACTTCTCCGACGTATCTATAATTTTTGATTGTTCCATGCTATTATATTATCCATCTTGGATGTTTTATATGCATTTATATGCTATTTTATATGATTTTTGGGACTAACCTATTAACCTAGAGCCCAGTGCCAGTTTCTGTTTTTTTCCTTATTTTTGAGTTTTATAGAAAAAGAATACCAAACGGAGTCCAATTGACGTGCCATTTTTTGATGATTTTTTATGGACCGAAAGAAGCCTCCGGAGTAAAATAGTTTGGCCAAGAGAGTCCCAAGCCATCCATGAGGGTGGAGGGCGCGCCCTACCCCCTAGGCGCGCCCCTGCCTCGTGGATGACTCGGAGACCCCCCTAACGTGAGACCAATGCCAAAAATTCCTATAAATACAGAAACCCCCGAAAAAAACCTAGATCGGGAGTTCCGCCGCCGCAAGCCTCTGTAGCCACCAAAAACCAATCAGGACCCTGTTCCGGCACCCTGTCGGAGGGTGGAATCATCACCGGTGGCCATCTTCATCATCCCGACGCTCTCCATGACGAGGAGGGAGTAGTTCACCCTCGGGGCTGAGGGTATGTACCAGTACCTATGTGTTTGATCTCTCTCTCTCGTGTTCTTGATATGGCACGATCTTGATGTATCGCGAGCTTTGCTATTATAGTTGGATCTTATGATGCTTCTCCCCCTCTATCTTCTTGTAATGGATTGAGTTTTCCCTTTGAAATTATCTTATCGGATCGAGTCTTTAAGGATTTGAGAACACTTGATGTATGTCTTGCATGTGCTTATCTGTGGTGACAATGGGATATTCACATGATCTACCTGATGTATGATTTGGTGATCAACTTGTGAGTTCTATGACCTTGTGAACTTATGCATAGGGGTTGGCACACGTTTTCGTCTTGACTCTCCGGTAGAAACTTTGGGGCACTCTTTGAAGTTCTTTGTGTTGGTTGAATAGATGAATCTGAGATTGTGTGATGCATATCGTATAATCATACCCACGGATACTTGAGGTGACATTGGAGTATCTAGGTGACATTAGGGTTTTGGTTGATTTGTGTCTTAAGGTGTTATTTTACTACGAACTCTAGGGCTGTTTGTGACATTTATAGAAATAGCCCAATGGATTGATAGGAAAGAATAACTTTGATATGGTTTCGTACCCTACAATAATCTCTTCGTTTGTTCTCCGCTATTAGTGACTTTGGAGTGACTCTTTGTTGCATGTTGAGGGATAGTTATATGATCTAATTATGTTATCCTTGTTGAGAGAATTTGCACTAGTGAAAGTATGAACCCTAGGCCTTGTTTCGAAGCATTGCAATATCGTTTGTGCTCACTTTTATCATTAGTTATCTTGCTGCTTTTATATTTCAGATTACAAAAACCTATATCTACCATCCATATTGCACTTGTATCACCATCTCTTCGCCGAACTAGTGCACCTATACAATTTACCATTGTATCGGGTGTGTTGGGGACACAAGAGACTCTTTGTTATTTGATTGCAGGGTTGTTTGAGATAGACCATCTTCATCCTACGCCTCCCACAGATTGATAAACCTTAGGTCGTCCACTTGAGGGAAATTTGCTACTGTCCTACAAACCTCTGCACTTGGAGGCCTAACAACGTCTACAAGAAGAAGGTTGTGTAGTAGACATCAAGCTCTTTTCTGGCGCTGTTGCCGGGGAGGTTAGCGCTTGAAGGTATATCTTTAGATCTTGCAATCAAATCTTTTAGTTTCTTGTTTTATCACTAGTCTTGTCAATAAAAGAAAACTACAAAAATATGGAATTAAGGTTGCCGCATATGCTTCTTCTTTTTAATGTCTCTTGTGAAAATAAGGATTCTGATAATTATGCCAAAGTGTTAGAAGAAGAATGTTTTAAAATGTTTGGCACTAAATCTTTGGATGATGAGCATGATTGCAATGTTGTTAGTATGAATTCTTTGAATATCTATGATGCTAATGATATGCAAAGCCACAAGCTTGGGGATGCTATGTTTGATGAAGATGATAGTTTTTGTCCCCTAAGTTTCGATGAGAAAATTTATTATGATGAAAGCATCCCTCCTATCTATGATGATTATTGTGATGACACGTATGCTATAAAGAATAATGATATCTATGAAACTTGTCATCATGATTTTAACTCTCAATTGGATTATGCCTCACATGATAGTTATTTTGTTGAGTTTGCTCCCACTACTATTCATGAGAAGAAATTTTCTTATGTGGAGAGTAATAAAAATTCTATGCTTGTAGATCATGGAAATAATGATTTATGTGATGGTTATATTTTTGAATTCATTCATGATTCTACTGAAAATTATTATGAGGGAGGAATTTATGCTTGTAGGAATTGGAATAATTTCAAGTTTCCTCTCTATGAGCTTAAAATCTTGAAGCTATGCTTGTTTTTCTTTCCTATTCTAGTTGATTCTTGTTCCCATAAGTTGTTTGCTCACAAAATCCCTATGCATAGGAAGTGCGTTAGACTTAAATATGCTACTCATATTCTGCATGATGCTCTCTTTATGTTTCAATTCTTATCTTTTATGTGAGCATCATTGAAATCGTCATGCCTAGCTAGAAAGACATTAAAGAAAAGCGCTTGTTGGGAGACAACCCAATACTTACCCCTATTGTTTTTGTGTGTCCACATGATTTAGATACTGTGGTAATCATGTTTTATAGCTTTTTTTTGAATAAAGTGCCAAGTAATACCCTTGGGAGGGCTTACCGTGATAGTTGATTTGATCTTGCTGAAAAACAGAAACTTTTGCGCTCAGGTAAACAATTCTCATTTTTAACAGAAGTGCGATAAAATACTGATTCTTTTTGCAGAAGATTAATAAACAAATTTCCTAGGACTTCCTAATTTCTTAGAATTTTTGGAGTTACAGAAGTATTCGAGAGTTACAGATTACTACAGACTGTTCTGTTTTTGACAGATTCTGTTTTCGATGCATAGTTTGCTTGTTTTCTAGTTTCTATGGCTTATATTGCTTAATATAAATTGTAGAAATGATATGGTACAGTAGGCATCATGTGAGAAAAAATATGAATCTTGTATTGACAGCGCCTAAGTGGTGATTTGCTTTCTTATACTAATGGAGCTTACGAGTTTTCTGTTAAGTTTTGTGTTGTGAAGTTTTCAAGTTTTGGGTAAAGATCCGATGGACTACGGAATAAGGAGTGACAAGAGCCTAAGATTGGGGATGCCCAAGGCACCCCAAGGTAATAGTCAAAAACAACCAAGCATCTAAGCTTGGGGATGCCCTGGATGGCATCCCCTCTTTCGTCTTTGTTTACCGGTAACTTTACTTGAGGCTATATTTTTATTCACCACATGATGAGTTTTGCTTGGAGCGTCATCTTGTTTTATTAGGATTTTCTTGCTGTTATTATAGTAATATTGTAACATCCCAAATTTTCAATTTGGAATGTTATACATAGATCATTCTTGCATATCATATTTTATTGCATTTTGTCTCGCGATCCACGAAATCCTAAGCAACTCAAGGACCCTCGGAGAGAGTTGGGGATTTCCCAGATTTCATATTTGATTTTTATCAAATATTGAAACAAGGATTTTTTGTTTTAATTATTTCATATAATATATGAGAGCAGATAATATGACTCCTCCAAAATAATTGAAATATTGGAGGAAAAATATTAAAATCAATTTTTGCTCTTATTTGGATTTTATTTGCAATTTTGGTTGCATTCGAAAAATTGCACGTTTTCAAAATTGCATTTTAGAGCCAAGAAAATGTTCATCTCGTTCTAAATATTTTATTTAGACGGAGAAAATTTGTTTTGGCATTTTTAGATTTTTATATTATTTTCTAGGATTTTTCTGAGTTTTGATGGAATAATTTAAAAAAAACGCGCCAAGGCCTAGCTGGGCCGAAGCCCAGCGCCGGCCCACCTCCCCGCGCCGCCGTCTCCTAGCGGGAGACCGCGCCGCCGCCGCCGCTAAACAGGAGTCTGGCTCGGACTCCGTTGCCGCGCCATGCCCCTTCCCCAAGGCACCACCGCCCCCCCTCTTTAAAGCCGCGCCCCCGCCGCCCTAGGAACCACCCCACCCCGCCACGAGCCGCCACCCCGCCGCAAGACGCCGCGCCGCCCACCGCCTGCGCCGCGCCGCCTCGCCGCCTTTGCCGCTGCCGCGCCGCCCCTTTCCGCGAGCCGCCACCTGTTGCCCGCGCTGCCGCCGCCCCGCGTAGCACCGCCCCTCGCCGGAGCCGCCGCCATGTCAGACCTCACCGGAGGTTAGCGCCGTTCGGTTTTTTTTCTTCTGAAAACCGGTTTTGTTTTCGTTAAGAAACCCCAGTCGTTTTTTTATTCGGTTCGCTGGTTTTTTTTTCCGGTTTTTCCTTTTCGCGGACGTTCGTCCGGGCGTTCGTTTTAACAAACGGTTTTCATCTGTTAGTTACAGATAACGAACGCTCGTTCATTAGCCTGTTCGTCAGTTTTCTTTTATCGGATTATTCCGTGATTATTTCTGATCTGATTTTTGTTCTAGTTTTTCTTTTCGTTCGTTAGTCGGAATCAGGCGATTCAAACGCCTAGATCTTCGTCTCGAGACCCTCTTTTCGCTTAACCAACTTGCACAAGCTTTTGCTACTATAAAATTTGACCTAGGTCTAGATTAGTAAACGGATCTTGTTTCTTTCGCCGTCTGAGTTTTGTTGCTCCGTTTGATTTGATTCTTTTTGCAAACCAGAGTTCTTAAGTTGAACTTTCTGGTTAGATCTTCTTATTTGAGATTTACCCGTGCTTCTTAGCTTGATTGCTTATGTATGCTATTGTTTGTTTGCGATGGAATTCCCGGAGTGCGAAGCGTGTTATTTGGAGTCTCTAGGTTACACGGATCGTCAGCAAGGCAAGTAACACTTTGATCATACCCCTTTATCACCCAGTTTTTATGCATTAGTTCCAATCCTCAAACATTGCATGGTTAGGATGTCATTAACATGTGGGTTGGGAAGTAGTTGATGAGGTAGAACCTATTACCCTATTACATTCAAACCCTTGGGAGTTACTTCTGCGCGTTGCTTATATTGCTATGCTATGCTCGTAGACGTGGTTTGGGTGAGTGAAATCCATGACAGATGTAAGATTGATAATTAATGGTTCAACTTGTGGAAACTTAAATACACAGCTGGGTGGATTGAGGCACCTGGAGTACCCAGTGTTGCCTGTATTTTTGGAAATCCCGGAGTACCCGTGTGATATTCCTATGGACCGCCACCCAGGCTCAAAGGGAACTGAGATTATTCATGCTAGAAACTTACGTGTGGATCCACAAGCTATTATGGGCTCTAGCATAGTTGAGTAAGTCACGTGAAGCTCTTGAAGAGGTGGATCAGCGGGTAGTGGGATTGTAGGTTTGGTATGGTCTGCCCGGAGTAAAGAGTTAATGTTTCTGAAAGACTGTGTCTCGGTCATTTGTTTCTCAAACACTCTGTAGTGCGAGAAAACCAACGGAGGCGATCGAGTCTTGTGGGGGAAAGTGTGCAAACCTCTACAAAGTGTATAAACTAATCATGGTTAGCCGTGTCCCCAGTTATGGACAATCTTGAGTATCTAGTACTTGGCGTATCTTAAGTATTTCATCACTCTAAATTAATATTGTTGGGTTGATAATTACTTTAATTGGGATTGAGTTGGAGGAACCTTCTCAATGATGTTTCAACTACCATGATAGTAAATTTAAAATCTATTCCTTTGTTGTAGGGAAAAATTGGCTTTTCGCAAAACTATAACCATAGAGCTTTCCACCAGCCAAATATGCATGTAGTGATAGCATTATTCTGTTCTTGCTCTACTGTGTTATTTTGCCAGCATATTCCATGTGTTGACCCGTTTTCGGGTTGCAACGTATTATGTTGCAGACTTTTCAGACGAGGAGTAAGGTTCGTTAGGTCTTTGCCATGCAGCTCAGCTATGCCGTTGGAGTTGATGGACTCACTTTATCTTCCAAGCCTTCCGCTGTTATCGTATTAGATGACCTTAAGCCATATTTATTGTAATAAGTTCTCTTTTGAGACATTCGATGTAATAAGTGTGTGATTGCTACTTTGTTATAAATCCTTGAGTACTGTGTGTGTCAGCATTACCGATCCAGGGATGACACTAAAGCATAGAGACTTGACCGTTTGAGGTCGGGTCGCTACAAGATGGTATCAGATCACACGCTGAGTGTAGGACACGACCACTAAGCTAAAGCCATAGAACACTATTCTCTTCTCATTTCTGACTCCTCTCCATTTTCTACTCTTTAGGATGGTGGATGCAAGGAACAAGTTTGCACAACCAGATGAAGAATCACCTTTTGGACGACACCTGAAGGAAGTCACTAGGTACCTGAACATAGGAATACCAAGCTTCACCGGGACCTACAACGCCACTTTAC
This sequence comes from Triticum urartu, assembly GCF_003073215.2. Taxonomy (NCBI): domain Eukaryota; kingdom Viridiplantae; phylum Streptophyta; class Magnoliopsida; order Poales; family Poaceae; genus Triticum; species Triticum urartu. The sequence continues at coordinate 443,933,873 of NC_053024.1, read as the reverse complement.
CAGAAGAGGAGCGATGGATGATTCAAGTTCAAGTTCCAGGAAGGACCTTCACGCCAGTCACTAAACCCATAGAGTTTTCCTTCGATGCACCAACCTGGAGTTTAGGAAAGAGTATGGCAGCTCACATCACCATGGGACGCATTGGAGAAGTTTATCAAAAGGAGCTTAAAGACACTATCTACCAGATTTGTGGGCGCCGAGACGAGCAATGGGAGATGATCAGCACCAGGAAGGATAGATCAATTGCATCTTCATCCAGGAACTAAACCAACACATTCGACGCCAGGAGAATCAGATGTGCGCAGGCATGATAGATTTGAAGAAGGCAATGACTAGGATTGCGGAACTGGAGGAAGAACTCAAGGCTACACGTGAAGATTATGAGGAAGAAATCGTCGTACTAGTGGAGAAGAATGACGACCTGATTAAGAAGATCGGAATATTCATGGGAGACCCCACACTAGTAGAAGAAAACAAAGAACCCAAGGAGATTCGCTCGGAGGACTACATCATCATCGACGACACCGACTCTGACCTGAGCGATGATGACTTTGAAGACAAAGCTGGAGCAGATATCATGGAGTCTGCAACCGAGGAATATTTTTAGTAGACCACCATATCAATAGTAGTATTCCACCATGTAAATAGAGTAGACCGAGCACTTTTGCGATAGTTCTAGATCGATTGTATGCCTTGCTTGCTTGATTGAGTGAAATGTTTGTGTTTGACTCATGTGCATATGGGTAGTGCTTTCTCATTAGACCTCATTCTATTCTAATATCTCCCCTCTAAACCCATCGGATGCCTCCGACATGTGACCCCGGATTTGCATTCCCACCGGAGCTCACTCAGTTGATTTAGCAGCAGAATACCCTGATGTAGTTGTTAGTTCAGAATCAAGGCAACAACAACAAGAACAATCCACCACCACCACCACCAGTTGACAACTTAGCCCGTTTTCTAAGGTTGCAACCGCCGGTGTTTTCCAGTAGCATCGAGCCTATAGTAGCAGATGATTGGCTTCGCAAGATTGGAAGGGAGTTAACCACTATAGGATGTACTGATGCTGAGAAGGTGTGTTTTGCCGCACATCAGTTGGATGGGCCAGCAGCATCATGGTGGGAGAATTACACTGTCACCTATCCTATAGCCACGGTGACATGGGACCAATTTTAGCAAGCCTTCCGTACAGCCCATGTCTCAACTGGAGCCATGAATTTGAAGAAGCGTGAGTTTCACAACTTACGCCAGGGGAACTGTACTGTGGCTCAGTACGCGGAAGAGTTTAGCAAGTTATCTCGCTATGACCCTAATGATGTGGCCACAAATGCCGCAAAGCAGGAGAAGTTCATGGAAGGGCTGAATGATGAGATGAGTATGCAGTTGATGGTGGAAACATTCACCAACTACCAAGAGTTGTTAGATAAGGCTCTTATGATTGAAGGGAAGCAGCAGCAGATTGAGAGCTGTAAGAGGAAGTATGGACAAGGATGTATAAGTCAGGAGCTTAGCAGAAGCCTCGCCTAACCCCGAACTCGGGAGGACTTGTTCATAACCATGGAGGCCACACCCATAATGGAGGGAGTAACCATAATCATACTGGCACAAGGAATGGGAATGGAGCAAGCAACAATCAGAACTGCCCCAATCCAGCCACACCAACCAAGAGAGACCTAAGCCATGTTACTTGTTTCAACTGCGGGAAGACTGGACACTATGCCATGGAGTGCCCTGAAGGGAAGAATGGAAACGGAAACGGGAGCGCTGGGAAGAAGCCCAATCCATTCAACAAAGGACAAGTGAACCACGTTAACGTGGAGGAGGTTGAAGAGCAGCCATACGCGGTTATAGGTGAGTTTTTGGTTAAGTCATTTACCGCTCTTGTTCTTTTTGATAACTGGTGCATCACATTCATACATATCAAGGGAATTTGTGGATAAGTTTAAACTACCAACCCAAACCCTTAGGACCCCTCTGTTAGTAAGTTCTCCTTGACTGAAAGGACATGCGGTGCCCCCATGTGTGGTTTTGGTAATTGATGACATTCTCTATGGACTAATGGTTGCATTGAGTTATATTTGAAGGATTTTTCCATAGGCATTTCTTGAAGTCCATGTGTTGGTTTCAAGGAGTTTATGGGTTGACCAAGGTGCTATTAATGAATTATCCAAAGATTGGTCATGTGAGTGTTGAGCTTATTGCAAGCATGTCTTGAAGAAGAAGATTGTGTGATCATTCATGTTTACCTTCAAGACATCATCCAAAAAGAGAGTTGGAAAGATTCAAGGTTGATCAAGACTAAGTCAAGAGTGAATCAAGTTGATCAACTCACAAAGAGTAGAAGATGTACCGAGAGGGATCAAGTGATCCCATGGTATGGTAAGCATTGTCCATTGCACTTTGTGTACTAACCCATGGTCTATGTGAGAGTCTATGTGGGGTTAGGTACGTGTCCATGGGCTTGCGTCAAGAGGATATATCATACAACCCATGGAAGGATGACATCAAGTGGTGATCGTCATCAAGATTGCCGTGTGCAAGTTCAAGTGGATAATCACGAAGAGATCAAGTGCTTGAAGCTTGCCATCCATTGTGGTGTCAATGGACTTGTGAAGATGTGCCGAAGAGTGGCTCACCCATAGTGGAGTATGGGGGAGCAATCATCTAGTCTCCATCGACCCAACGCAATCAAGAAAGGTGGTCCATCTTGAGGAGGACAAGATCGTCATCATCTAGCTCAAGTGGATCATGTGCAAGGCAAAGGTTTGCCCTTGATAGGTTTTCTATTTTACCGGTCTCATGGTGGTAGTTGGAGACCGGGTTATAGGATCGATAGCCGTACTATCAAGGGGGGCTCTCAAGTGAGTAGCTTGATCGTATCGTTCGTCGAGAGCTCAAACCATTGCATCCTTGCATCATGTTTCTTGGTTCTTGTTTGGTTCTCTTTGTGAGTCTTAGAGCTTATGGTCATCTTGATGACAAGCTTGAGTTCATCGAAAACGGAGTTTGCATGCGTCTTCTATGATGTTTTCGGTGTTGGAGGTTTTACCGGTCTTATCCGAGGAAGGGTTCTCACCATTTTCTTTTGGGCCTTTTCTCATTTGCTTCTTATTGGTATTTCTATCAAGATTGTGTTAGCCCTTGTCGCTAGCTTTCCAACAAACTTGGTTTCGTCGAATTCGGAGTCCGTTTGCAGAAGTTGTGTCAGTTTTGGTGTTCTGAAAAGGCTGCAGCGGTACTACCGCGACAGGAGCGGATGTAATTTTTTACTACCGCTCTTGGGAGCGGTACTACCGCTTGGAGCAGTACTACCGCGGCTACTTCCGTGGCTACTTCCGCTCGGGACCAAAAACTCGTCACAAGTCCAGCGGTGGTAGGCACGGATGTAATTTTTTAGTACCGCTCGCAAGCAGTAGTACCGCTACCCTTAGCAGTAGCTACCCGTGAGGTCAAGCGGTACTACCGCTCCGATGGTTCTTCTGGCTTTTTTGCCTCCTCGCTGTTGTGTTTCAAAGGGCTACTACCGCCCTAGCGGTAGTACCGCTCCTTGGAGCGGTAGTACCGCTCGGTGCGGGCTGTGAGCATAACGTTGGATTTTCCCCCTCCTATAAAAGGGGGTCTTCTTCCCCATTGAACCTTATCCTTTAAGCTCGTGTTCTTCCCCCATTGTTGACCTTCTTCGAGCTTGCTAACTCTCAATCCCTCCATGGATTCTTGCTAGTTTTTGAGGGAAAAGAGAGAGGAGATCTAGATCCACATTTCCACCAATCACTTTCTCCTCTATGTGAGGGGAACCCCTTGGATCTAGATCTTGGAGTTCTTGGTGTTCTCTTTCTTGTTCTTCCTCTCATTTTCCTCCCTAGCATTAGTTGCTTCGGTGGTATTTGAGAGAGAAGGACTTGGGCACTCCGTGTGCCCTTGCCATTGCATTTGGTGCATCGGTTTGAGTTCTCCACGTGATACGTGGAAGTTACAAGTTGAGAAGCTTATTACTCTTGGGTGCTTGGTACCCTTGAGCTTTTCTCTGGGTGCTTGGGCGCCCTAGACGGTTGAGGTCACCTCGGAGCCATATTCCATTGTGGTGAAGCTTCGTGGTGTCGTTGGGGAGTTAACCCCAACCTTTGTGGTGTTCGGAGCTCAATCATTGTGGTGTAAAGCTCCGGGCAAGCGTCGGGGTCTCCAATTAGGTTGTGGAGATCGCCCCGAGCAATTTGACGGTGTACCGGTGACCGCCCCCAAGGGTTGCCAAAGTGTACGGGTTCGGTGACCGCCCCCAAGGGTTGCCATTTGTACGGGTTCGGTGACCGCCCTCAAGGGTCCCTTAGTGGAATCACGGCATCTTGCATTGTGCGAGGGCGTGAGGAGATTACGGTGGCCCTAGTGGCTTCTCCCTTCGTGGAATCACGGCATCTTGCATTGTGCGAGGGCGTGAGGAGATTACGGTGGCCCTAGTGGCTTCTTGGGGAGCATTGTGCCTCCACACCGCTCCAAACGGAGATTAGCATCCGCAAGGGTGTGAACTTCGGGATACATCGTCGTCTCCGCGTGCCTCGGTTTTCTCTTACCCGAGCTCTTTACTTATGCACTTTACTTTGTGATAGCCATATTGTTTCTTGTCATATATCTTGCTATCACCTAGTAGTTTATCTTGCTTAGCATAAGTTGTTGGTGCACATAGGTGAGCCTAGTTGTTGTAGGTTTTGTGCTTAACAAATTAACCGCTAGGTTTATTCCGCATTTGTTCAAACCTAAACCGTAATTATTTTAAAGCGCCTATTCACCCCCCTCTAGGCGACATCCACGATCTTCAGTTGGTATCAGAGCCTCGTCTCTCTTTGTTAGGCTTAACCACCTAGAGTGTAAAGATGTCGACTAGGGGATTAGGATTCTCTGACACTCTTAGTTTCGATGGCACAAATTTTGATGTTTGGGTATTTCACATGCTTAATCTCTTTAGGGTCATGGACCCAAATTTAGAGTGAATTGTAGATATGGGTTTTTCCCCTCCAAAGGATCCCCTAAGATTATCTTTAGAGGATGAGAAAAACTCTTATCTCAATGCTCAAGCTTCTAATGTGCTTTTCGATGCTTTGAGCAATGTAGTTATATTTCAACTCATGTCGTTCCAGGATGCTCATGAGTTGTGGACAAAGCTTCAAGATAAATATGGCGTGTTCAAGTTTTGTGGGGATGATTGTTCTCCCTCCACCTCCGGCCGTGTTGTGTTCTCAACTTCTTCTACTTCACCTACGTGTGGTTTGCCACAAGGTAATGACATGGTGAGTAGTGGTGTTCATTGCAATGATGATAGTGGGATCATTGTTGATAATCCTTCATCACTTTCTTATTTCAATGCTTCATCTTTGGACTTTAGCACTTCGAGCACTCCAAATGTTTCACATGCTTGTGTTGATAGTCCTTGCATATCATGTAGAAATTGCTTGACTAAATCTCATGATGATATGCTTGCTATATCTTGTTGCCATGATGAAAATGCATGTATTTCCTCGAGTTGTTGTCCTAACAATGTAGAGGAAATCCAACACTCCATGGAACAAGATGTGGTCTTGGATGGTGCTTCAAGGGATCCTAAATCATCATCTATTGCATTTTGCCTTATGGCCAAGGCTTCAAAGGTATCTCCCACTTTGAATCCCAATATATCTTGTGATGATATTGATGATGGCAAGAGTGATGATGATGTTGATTATGATGAAGAGAATGATGATGTTGCCTCCTTAAAAATTAAGGGGGAAATGATTTTTAAAGCTCTTCTTAAGAATAAAATTGTTCATTCCAACTTCATGGAAATCATGTCTATTGCTACTGAGGGCAAGAAATATATTGATGAGTTGGAATCTCGTCTTGAGGAGCATGAGGTCACCATTGATAAAATGGAAGGTCATGAGCATGATTACGCTAATGAGATTGCAGACCTCTCTCAAGCTCTTGAACTTGAACAAACCACCAAGGAATCTCTTGAGGAGACTTTTGCTCTAGAATTATCTAGAGTGAGGGAATCTCGTGATAGAGCTCTTGTGGTGGCCAATGATTTTGAAACTAAAAATGCTAAGCTTGAATTTGCTCATGCTAGACTCCTTGAGGATTTTGAGCACCTCGAAATGGCTCAAGGGTCATTAAGGGTGAGCTCATCAAACTCACCGAGTCTAATGCTCAACTTGAAGCTTCTTATTTAAAAGAGCTTTCCAAGTTGTCCTCTCCTCTTGTTGTTAATGATGATGCTTGTGCTACTAACTCTATTACTTGTGAAGCATCCATTTTGAAGGAGAATGTTGAGCTACGTGCTCAACTTGAGTTGCTATCTAGCAATTATGGGAAATTGGAAGAAAGTCATGAAAATCTCTCAAGCTCTCATGATAATCTTCTAGTATTCCATAATGTGCTAAAGATAGCTCATGAGGCCATGATTGCTAAGGTAACATCTAGTGAGCCTCATGTGGATACTAGCACTACTTCTAGTCAAAATGCTATGTTGCCATGTGCTAGTCCTTGTAATTCATCTACTCACAATGTTGGTACATCTTGTGATGAATTGCTTTCCTTGCCTTGTTTCTCTAACAATGAAGCTTATGCTTCCTCTAGTACTTGTGTTGAGACTAACCATGTAGAGGAAATCAAAGAGCTCAAGGCCCAAGTCACTTCTTTGAAGAAAGACTTGGAAAAGAGTCATGAAGGGACATTCACACTCAACAATATCTTGAGTGTGCAAAAATCCCCCAATCACAAAGGTGGACTTGGATTCAACTCCAAGAAGAAGAAGAAGAAGTCCAAGATGAACAAAAAGAAGGGCCAAGAACAAGTCAAGAATTCGGCCAAGATTGTTTGCTTCAAGTGCAAAGTAGAAGGGCATCATGTTAGATCTTGCCCATTGAAGAAGAAGGCCATTAGTGACAAGCAACAAGGGAAGCGGCCACAAGTTCGATCTCATGCTCAACCACAAGTTGAAGAAAGTCCTCTTCCCAAGAATACTCAAGCTAGTGCTTCTCAAGTTGAGAAATCAAGTGAGAAGAAAGTGAAGAGTAGACGTTGCTACTTATGTCGTGAGAAAGGTCACCTCGCCTCTTCATGCACTAGTGGTAACTTATCCAACCCAATTATTATTGATGATATCTATTCTCTTGGGAAGGATAAGGTTGGCAATGTGTTTGCCAAAGTTGTTGGTACTCAAAGTGGTGTCAAGAAGAGAACCATTTGGGTAGCCAAGCCTATTGTGACTAACCTCTTAGGACCCAACTTGGTTGGGGACCAACAAGCTCAAACTTGATCAATAGGTGTTGTTGGAGGGCATTGGAGACTTGGCTACTTTATGAAGAATTAAGGGGACTTGATCATTCTAATTGTCTCAAGCCAAGTTATTCGAATTATCAAGTTTCTATCTTATATCCAATGTTTCTCCATGCGGTAACTCGTGCTTAAAGTGTTTACATTGATAGTTACTTACCCCTTTTCATGTTTGGTTTTGTTCCTTGCATGTGTTTGTATATGTTGTGCTTCCAACTTGATTATCTTGAGCAATAAAGTATGTGTGTGTTGGTTTGCACATCATGTACATGTGTGTCATGCATTGAGCCTTTTGCATCTTGTTCTTTTCTTAGTTGGATCTTGTGAGAGATTAATGGAATATCCCATTATGGGGGAGTGATGTGCTTTGTGCACCTCACAATCCTATATATGTGTGTACATGAGTAATACCATCTAGTATTGATATTTCAAGATTATCTAGTCGCTATGTGGTATGTCTTCTCATGAGAAATTCAAATTCTATATTGTCCATTAATTATCTCGTGTTGGATTGTTATTTTGCCTCTTGTTTATCTTTAATTGGTATCACATTATGGGGGAGTAATATGCTATGTGTATATTACTAGCCTAGAAAATGTGTACATTTGAGATATTGTCACCTAGAATTGATATTGTAAATTATCTTGTTCCTAGGTGGTATGTTAGCTCTACAAGTTGCAATTTGCTTTTTGTTTGGTGTGAAGATGATGTCGGATATCCTTGTTATCTACCACCGGAAATTATTTCCAAATACTTCTTGTCTTTTGACAATTGGTACTCACTTATGTGTGGTAGAAATTTTTGATCATCTTTACATTGGCCTTTGCTTTTATTTGCTTTATCTCTTGCCTAGGATTGTGTCAACTCCCATTGTATTCCATACCACTTGTGGATCTTGTTAATTTCTTGACCTTGTCTAGTGTTTTCTAGATATAGTGAAAGTGGTGATCCCACCTCGTGCATTTTGTACTCAAATGAAAATTCTCTATAATGCACTAGTGTAGGATCGAAAGTATGTCTAGAGGGGGGGGGTGATTAGACTACTTGACCAAATAAAAACTTAACCTTTTCCCAATTTTAGTTCTTGGTAGATTTTAGCTATTGGAGGACAAGTCAAGCAATCATCACACAATTCAAGCAAGCATGCAAAGAGTATATTGGCAGCGGAAAGTAAAGCATGCAGCTTGCAAGAATGTAAAGGGAAGGGTTTGGAGAATTCAAACGCAATTGGAGACACGGATGTTTTTCCCGTGGTTCGGATAGGTGGTGCTATCCTACATCCACGTTGATGGAGACTTCAACCCACAAAGGGTAACGGTTGCGCGAGTCCACGGAGGGCTCCACCCACGAAGGGTAACGGTTGCGCGAGTCCACGGAGGGCTCCACCCATGAAGGGTCCACGAAGAAGCAACCACCCACAAAGGGTCCACGAAGAAGCAACCTTGTCTATCCCACCATGGCTATCGCCCACAAAGGACTTGCCTCACTAGCGGTAGATCTTCACGAAGTAGGCGATCTCCTTGCCCTTACAAACTCCTTGGTTCAACTCCACAATCTTGTCGGAGGCTCCCAAGTAACACCTAGCCAATCTAGGAGACACCACTCTCCAAGAAGTAACAAATGGTGTGTAGGTAATGAACTCCTTGCTCTTGTGCTTCAAATGATAGTCTCCCCAACACTCAACTCTCTCTCATAGGATTTGGATTTTGTGGAAAGAAGATTTGAGTGGAAAGCAACTTGGGGAAGGCTAGAGATCAAGATTCATATGGTAGGAATGGAATATCTTGGTCTCAAGACATGAGTAGGTGGTTCTCTCTCAGAACATATGAGTTGGAATTGTGTATGTGTTCTGATGGCTCTCTCCATGAATGAAGAGGAGGTGGAGGGGTATATATAGCCTCCACACAAAATCCAATCGTTACACACAGTTTTCCAATCTCGGTGGGACCGAATCAACAAACTCGGTCGGACCGAAAAGCTAAACCTAGTGACCGTTAGAGATTTTCGGTGGGACTGACATGCAACTCGGTAGGACCGATATGGTTAGGGTTTGGGCATAACGTAATCTTGGTGAGACCGATTACACAAACTCGGTGAGACCGATTTTGGTAATTAGCTAACCAGAGAGTTGGTCAGGCAAACTCGGTGGGACCGATTTGCTCTTTCGGTGAGACCGAAAAGTTACAAAAAGGAAACATTGAATTTACATTGCAATCTCGGTGGGACCGATTCGCTCTTTCGGTGAGACCGAAAAGTTACGAAAGGGAAATAGAGAGTTTGCAATCCCATCTCGGTGAGACCGAGATCCCTATCGGTAGAACCGAATTGCTAGGGTTTGGCAGTGGCTTATGACAAGTGAAACTCGGTGGCGCCGGATAGAAAGAATCGGTAGGACCGAGTTTGGCTTAGGGTTTAGGTCATATGTGGATATGGGAAAGTAGTTGAGGGTTTTGGAGCATATCACTAAGCACATGAAGCAAGAGGCTCATTAAGCAACACCTCATCCCTCCTTGATAGTATTGGCTTTTCCTAAAGACTCAATGTGATCTTGGATCACTAAAATATAAAATGAAGAGTCTTGAGCTTTTGAGCTTGAGCCAATCCTTTGTCCTTAGCATTTTGAGGGTTCCACTTTTACCATCCATGCCATGCCAATCATTGAGCTTTCCTGAAATAATCATCTTGGAATAGCATTAGCTCAATGAGCTATATGTTGTGATGAATTACCAAAACCACCTAGGGATAGTTGCACTTTCAATCTCCCCCTTTTTGGTAATTGATGACAACATATAGATCAAAGCTTCGACAAATGATAATAAGCATGAAATATATCGTCGCTTTGAGAAGTATGTGACAAATAAGAGCTCCCCCTAAATTTGTGCATATTTAAAATTTTCTTTGGACTGCAAATGCACAAAGAGTTAGAGTCATGGGTTACTCTTCCATGTCACATACATCTTGGTGGAGCGCTTAAAATGATAAGAATGAAATACATGCACTCATCACCAAGAATAGTGAATGATCACATAAGATAGATAAGATAATAGCATTAAGCAAACATTAAGTGTAGCTATGATCAAACACATGATCATCAATGTCTCACGAGCAATGACATAGTATCTCAAGCACTCAAAAGCAAACAAAGTTCGAAAAAACACCAAATAAAGCAAGAGAGAATAAAAGCAACACTCTCTCTCGAAGCCTATGATCTATACATTTTTCTCCCCCTTTGGCAACAAGTTACCAAAAAGTTCCTAGAAAATGCATAGTGCTAGATCGACGCTCAGGCTTGATCTTCGGGTGGTGGTGGAGTCCGGAGCACTCCAAGGACGAAGCCTTCTGTAGACGTGGTCGGAGTCGAGGCTGAAGTAGATGCTGGAGCTGGTGGAACTGAGGCTGTAGCTGGTGCAGAAGTGGTGGCTCTGGTGTCAGCAATTGGCACTGCAGACGACCTCGGACCTCATGGCACTCTGGCAAAGGCATCAGTTGTAGTCTTGCCTCTCCTCTCCTGCATGTCATCCTGGAGCTGCTCCACTGCAGTCTGAATCTCTGTCACCTTGACATCCAAGTCATAGAACTTTTGTTCCATGATTCTCTCTAGGCTTGCCTGGTTTTGAGTTAGGGTGGCTAGTCCTTTCTCAATCCACAGGGTGGATGCAATCAGGTAACCAAGCTGCTCTTGTTTGGTTTTCAGGAAATATTCAGATGCCTCCTCTTGAGTAGGCATCTTGGCAGCTTTCTCCTTCCTTGCCTTCTCCTTCTTTGCTTGTGCTTGGGCAGATGATGGCTCATTCTCAGTCATCACAACTTGATTGTCCTCAAAATCTGGATGGATGGGCAGGTGTTCCTTGTCCAACAAGTATATGCCCGTGCCCATCTTGGAGTTAATGAACTCCTGAATTTGTGGGGCATACCCACAGCTCCTCTTCTGGTCTGCTGCTGTCCTCTTGATTGTCTCTACCATGAGGCTCATCACCTTGAACTTCTGTGGCACATCAAAGATATGTAGCAAGTTGATTGCACGGCCTCTGATCATCTTGTGATCTCCAGACTTGGGCAAGAGAGTGTGCCTCAAGATCCAATTAATAGTTGGCAGCCCTGACAGAAGATAGTGCACTGAGCCAAATTTGAAGGTGTCAAGTGCCTCATTTGGAATTTCCTTGTACATGTTTGACATTGAGTTATGATCCATCTTCTTCTTGGAATAGACATCCAAGTCATCTTCCTGCTCCTTTGGGGCATTGATCAACTTAGCCCATTCTTCAACAGTAGATTGGTACCTCGTACCTTCAGACATCCATGTTATCCTACCATCTGGATAAAAATGTGCTGTGGAGTAGAACTGCATGATAAGCTCCTCATTCCACTTTGTGAGCTTCTGCCCAACAAAGTCTGCTACTCCACAAGCATTGAAGTTGTCATACACTCCAGGGTAGTGTTCTTCATTGTCCTTGATGTACTCCCAATCAAACCATCTCATGTCACAAACTATGGGCTTCTTGTCCAACAAAACTGTCTCATAGAAGTCCTGCTGTTCCTTAGTGTGGAATCTGTAGTCAACAGCAGTCCTCCTCCTTGAAGCATACGGATCTGCTTCTCTCCACTTCCTCAGCCCTGAGTCTCTCCTGAGCTTCATATCCTCAGCCACAGGATGAGCATCGTTGTGGTCTGGGATCTTGGGTTTGAGCTTTCTCAGAACATGCTCTTCATCATCTTCTTCAACAACAGTCTCAGGCAGTGGGGCCTTGTTCTTCTCAGTTGCAGGTATGCTCCTTGTGTTCCTCTTTGGTGCAGACTTGGGCTTGGAGGCAGCTTTGGGTGCTTCTTTGGGCTTAGATGTGGCAGCCCCTGATCTTATAGCATCACCCATAAGCTTAGGTGCCTTAGGTGCTGGTGCAGCAACCTCTTCTTCTTCCTCTTCTTCCATGATGGAAGCCTTTCCAAGCACTCTGGCTACGGTCTTCTTGACCCTTTCCTTCCTTTTATTTCCTTCAGCAGCAACTGGCTCTATGGTTTCAGGCTTTTTAGTTGAAGCTCTGGCCTTTGACATAGGTTGCCTGCCTGCTGGCCTTTTGATTTTCAATCCTGGCTTTGTGCCCTGTGCTGGCTCAACTCTCTTTGATGTGGCTTCCTCTTCCTCTGCCACATAATCTTCATCCTCAGAATCTGAAGTTCTCTTCTTCCTCTGTCTGGTGGCAGCTTTTGGCAAATTGCTAGGAGTACTTCTGCTGCCATCATCTGAAGAACTTGAGGGACTAGTGCCCTCACTCATCTGCACTTGCTGTTCTGACATGTTCTAGCTGTCACTTTGGTCTGACATGATGAACAAGCTGACTGCTGACCCTGTGAATAGTTTATAGATGAGGTAGAGTGGATGAGCATCACAAAATGCAGAGATTTTTGCAAAAGAATGATCCAAAAACTTAGTTTTAGTTTCCCACTGAAATCATCTCGGATCTACCAATTTTTAAACTCGGTGATACCGAAGCAGTTTTGGCACCTAAACTAGTGAACTCGGTCAGACCGAGTCACAGTTCGGTGGCACCGAGACTAGGGTTTCACAAAGTTCCAAAATCGGTCACATCGATAAGTAATTCTCGGTCAGACCGAGTCTCACTTGTGCAATGGCATAAGCCAAATCGGTGGGACCGAGTTTTTCAACTCGGTGGGTCCGAGATGGTTTTGGCAGAAACCTAACCCTAAAATTTTCGAATCAAACCTAATCTACGAGCGCATTGACTGGATAGGAGTGTTTCAATCGTGGCAAGAATCATGATGATCACAATGTGCTAAGAATCGGATTGGAGAATAGCACAAAGATCGAGTCCATACCCTAGTTCGGCGGAGACTTGCTACGGCGGCAACGGCGGGGTAGAATTCCGTTGACGGCGATGGAGACCAGCGACTGGAGGCGGCTGGCAGTGAGGAGACGATCCGGAGACCAAGTTGGCAGAGCAGGCTATCGCGCGGGCGAAGGGGTTCGGAGAAATTTCCAAATTTTTGCCCGTGACTATATATAGCCCGACCCTGTCGGTGTGACCGAGTGGAACAACTCGGTGACACCGAGATTCATAACTGCAAGCAGTTACTGAAACTCGGTGTGACCGAAAGGTTCAAATTGGTTGCACCGAGATTGAAAACCTAGATCAACTTAATGATCTCGGTAGGACCGAAAGTGGGGTATCGGTCAGACCGAGAATCATAAAGAGGTTTTGGAAGTTTAAGTCTATGACGAATCGGGGACTCCGAGCGCTCCTCACACAGAGTGGTTCGAATCTGACTTGATCAAATTTTGTGATGTAGCATGAATAGAGTTTGAGACGAGAAAAGCATAGATAGCTAGAGGAGGTTCTTAGGCATTCTTGTCCATCCACTTGGCAAAAGGAAATAAAACCAAACAATCAAAACAACAAGTGGATGTCCTCGAATGAGTAAAATATGCAACCAGCATGCTCACACAATAAGATGGCAAATGAAATATGTGACAAGGCATGCACAACCAATTCTAGCATCT